>NW_027265062.1:0-27251 GCF_036320965.1 Panulirus ornatus
CATAAACAAATTAAACAACCATGGAGACATCATACACCCCTGCCGCAGACCTACATTCACTGAGAACCAATCACTTTCCTCTCTTCCTACACGTACACATGCCTTACATCCTCGATACAAACTTTTCACTGCTTCTAACAACTTGCCTCCCACACCAAATATTCTTAATACCTTCCGCAGAGCATTTCTATCAACTCTATCATATGACTTCTCCAGATCCATAAATGCTACATGCAAATCCATTTGCTTTTCTAAGTATTTCTCACATACATTCTTCAAAGCAAACACCTGATCCACACATCCTCTACCACTTCTGAAACCACACTGCTCTCCCCAATCTGATTCTCTGTACATGCCTTCACCCTCTCAATCAATACCCTCGCATATAATTTATCAGGAATACTCAACAAACTTAAACCTCTGTAATTTGAGCACTCACTCTTATCCCCTCTGCCTTTGTACAATAGTACTATGCAAGCATTTCGCCAAACCTAAGGCACCTCACCATGAATCATACCTACATTAAATAACCTTACCAACCAGTCAACAATACAGTCACCACCTTTTTTAATAAATTCCACTGCAATGCCATCCAAACCTGCTGCCTTGCCGGCTTTCATCTTCCGCAAGGCTTTTACTACCTCTTCTCTGTTTACCAAATAATTTTCCCTAACCCTCTCACTCTGCACACCATTTCGACCAAAACACCCTATATCTGCCACTCTATCATCAAACACATTCAACAAACCTTCAAAATACTCACTCCATCTTCTCACATCACCACTACTTGTTATCACCTCCTCATTTGACCCTTCACTGAAGTTCCCATTTGCTCCCTTGTCTTACGCACTTTATCTATTTCCTTCCAAAACATCTTTTTATTCTCCCTAAAATTTAATGATACTCTCTCACCCCAACTCTCATTTGCCCTTTTTTTTCACCTCTTGCACCTCTCTCTTGACCTCCTGCCTCTTTCTTTTATACATCTCCCTCTCACTTGCATTATTTCCCTTCAAAAATCGTCCGAATGCCTCTCTCTTCTCTTTCACTAATAATCTTACCTCTTCATCCCACCACTCACTACCTTTTCTAATCAACCCACCTCCCACTCTTCTCATGCCACAAGCATCTTTTGCGCAAGCCATCACTGCTTCCCTAAATACATCCCATTCCTCCCCCACTCCCCTTACCTCCTTTGTTCTCACCTTTTTCCATTCTGTACTCAGTCTCTCCTGGTACGTCCTCACACAAGTCTCCTTCCCAAGCTCAATTACTCTCACCACTCTCTTCACCCCAATATTCTCTCTTCTTTTTTGAAAACCCCCACAAATCTTCACCTTCGCCTCCACAAGATAATGATCAGACATTCCTCCAATTGCACCTCTCAGCACATTAACATCCAAAAGTCTCTCTTTCGTGCGTCTATCAACTAACACGTAATTTAATAACGCTCTCTGGCCATCTCTCCTACTTACATACGTATACTTATGTATATCTCGCTTTTTAAACCAGGTATTCCCAATCACCAGTCCTTTTTCAGTGCATAAATCTACAAGCTCTTCACCATTTCCATTTACAACACTGAACACCCCATGTATACCAATTATTCCCTCAACTGCCATATTACTCACCTTTGCATTCAAATCACCCATCACTATAACCCAGTCTTGTGCATCAAAACCACTAACACACTCATTCAGCTGCTCCCTAAACACTTGATTCTCATGATCTTTCTTCTCATGCCCAGGCGCAAATGCTCCAATAATTACCCATCTCTCTCCATCAACTTTCAGTTTTACCCATATCAATCTAGAATTTACTTTCTTACACTATATGACATACTCCAACAACTCCTGTTTCACTCAGAGCCAAAACATCCAGGCTCCTTTCCTCAAACATACTACCTATCTCTCCTTTTTTCTCATCTTGGTTACATCCACACACATTTAGACAACCCAATCTGAGCCTTCGAGGAGGATGAGCACTCCCCGCGTGACTCATTCTTCTGTTTCCCCTTTTAGAAAGTCAAAATACAAGGAGGGGAGGGTTTCTAGCCCCCCGCTCCCGTCCCCTTTAGTCGCCTTCTACGACACGTGAGGAATGCGTGCGAAGTATTCTTTCTCCCCTATCCCCTATCCATAAGATACATAAACAAATTTAACAACCATGGAAACATCACGCACCCCTGCCGCAAACCGACATTCACTGAGAACCAATCACTTTCCTTTCTTCCTACTCGTACACATGCTTTACATCCTCGACAAAAACTTTTCAATGTTTCTAACAACCTGCCTCCCACACTATATTTTCTTAATACTTTCCCTAGAGCATCTCTATAAACTCTATGATATGCCTTCTCGAGTTCCATAGATGCTATATACAAATCCATTAACTTTTCTAAGTATTTCTCATACATTTTTCAAAGCAAACACCTGATCCACACATCCTGTACCACTTCTGAAACCACACTGCTCTTTCCCAATCTTATTCTCTGTACATGCCTTCACCCTCTCAATCAATATCCTCCCATACAATTTCCAAGAAATACTCAAAAAACTTATATATGCGGGCATTCTTCCAATCCTCAGACACCTCACCTTGAGTCATACATACTCCTTACCAATCAGTCTAGAACACAGTCACCCCTATTTTAAGAAATTCCACTGCAATACAATCCAAACCCGCTGCCATGCCAGTTTTCACCTTCCACAAAGCTTTCAGTAGCTCTTCTCCATTTACCAAATCATTCTCCCTAACCCTCTCACTTCGCACACCAACTAGAAATGAACATCCTTTATCTGCCACTTTATCATCTAACACTTTCAAGAAATCTTCAAAATAATCACCCATCTCCTTCTCACATCACCACTACATGTTATCACCTCCCCATTTGCCCCCTCCACCGATGTTCCCATTTGTTCTCTTGCCTTACGCACTTTATTTACCTCCTTTCAAAACATCTTTTTATCCTCCCTAAAATTTAATGGTGCTCCCTTACCCCAACTCGCACTTGCCCTCTTTTTCACCACTTGCACCTTTCTCTTGACCCTCTGCCTCTTTCTTTTATACATCGTCTTGTCATTTGCACTATTTCCCTGCAAGTCTTGTCCAAATGCTTCTTTCTTCTCTTTCACTGACAATCTCAATTCTTCATCCCAACACTTACTACCCTTCCTAATCTACCCACCTCCCACGTTTCTCATGATATAAGCATCTTTTGCACAAGCCATCAATGCTTCCCAAAATATGTCCCATTCTTCCCCCACTCCCCTTATGTCCTTTGCTCTCACCTTTTTCCATTGTGCCCTCAGTCTTTCCTGGTACTTCCTTACACAAGTCGTCTTCCCAACCTCACTTACTCTCACCACTCTCTTCACCCCAAAATTCTCTCTTTTTTTCTGAAAACTTCTATAAATCTTCACCTTCGCCTCCACAAGATAATGATCGAACATCCCTCCAGTTGCACCTCTCAGCACATTAACATCCAAAAGTCTCTCTTTTGAGCGCCTATCAATTAGCACAGAATCCAATAACGCTCTCTGGCCTTCTCTCCTACTTATATACGTATAATTACGTATATCTCTCTTTTTAACCCAGGTATTCCCAATCACCAGTCCTTTTTCGGCACAAAAATCTACAAGCTCTTCATTTCCATTTACAATACTGCACACCCCATGTATGCCAATTATTCCCTCAACTGCCACATTACCCACCTTTGCATTCAAATCACCCATCCCTATAACCTGGTCTCGTGCATCAAAACACTTGCCTCTCATGATCTTTCTTCTCATGCCCAGGTGAATAGGCACCAATAATCACCCATCTCTCTCCATCCACTTTCAGTTTTACCCATATCAATCTAGAGTTTACTTTCTTACACTCTATCACATACTCCCACCACTCTTGTTTCAGGAGTAGTGCTACTCCTTCCCATGCTCTAGTCTTCTAACCAACCCCTGATTTTTCTACCAAAACATTCCCACACCACTCTTCTCCTATACCCTTAAGCTTCGTTTCACTTAGAGCCAAAACATCCAGGTTCCTTTTCTCAAACATACTGCCTATCTCTCCTTTTTTTCATCTTGGTTATATCCACACATATTTAGACACTCCAATTTGAGACTTCGAGAAGGATGCGCACTCCCCGCGTGACTCCTGTTTTAAAAGTTGACATAAAAGGAGGGGAGGGTTTCTAGCACTAGGATCCCGTCCCTTTAGTCGCCTTCTACGACACGAGAGTAATGCGTAGGAAGTACTTTTTCTCCCCTATCATCAGGGATATATATATATATATATATATATATATATATATATATATATATATATATATATATATATATATATATATATATATTGGGGAAGAGCAGTGTGGTTTCAGAAGTGGTACAGGGTGTGTGGATCAGGTGTTTGCTTTGAAGAATGTATGTGAGAAATACTTAGAAAAGCAAATGGATTTGTATGTAGCATTTATGGATCTGGAGAAGGCATATGATAGAGTTGATAGAGATGCTCTGTGGAAGGTATTACGAATATATGGTGAGGGAGGCAAGTTGTTAGAAGCAGTGAAAACTTTTTATCGAGGATGTAAGGCATGTGTACGTGTAGGAAGAGAGGAAAGTGATTGGTTCTCAGTGAATGTAGGTTTGCGGTAGGGGTGTGTGATGTCTCCATGGTTGATTAATTTGTTTATGGATGGGGTTGCTATTGAGGTGAATGCAAGAGTTTTGGAAAGAGGGGCAAGTATGAAGTCTGTTGGGGATGAGAGAGCTTGGGAAGTGAGTCAGTTGTTGTTCGCTGATGATACAGCGCTGGTGGCTGATTCATGTGAGAAGCTGCAGAAGCTGGTGACTGAGTTTGGTAAAGTGTGTGAAAGAAGAGAGTTAAGAGTAAATGTGAATAAAAGCAAGGTTACTAAGTACAGTGGGGTTGAGGGTCAAGTCAACTGGGGAGGTAAGTTTGAATGGAGAAAAACTGGAGGAAGTGAAGTGTTTTAGATATCTGGGAGTGGATCTGGCAGCGGATGGACCATGGAAGCGGAAGTGGATCATAGGGTGTGGGAGGGGGCCTTGAAGAATGTGTGGAAGTCGAGAACATTACCTCGGAAAGAAAAATGGGTATGTTTGAAGGAATAGTGGTTCCAACAATGTTGTATGGTTGCGAGGCGTGGGCTATGGATAGAGTTGTGCGCAGGAGAATGGATGTGCTGGAAATGAGATGTTTGAGGACAATGTGTGGTGTGAGGTGGTTTGATCGAGTAAGTAACGTAAGGGTAAGAGAGATGTTTGGAAATAAAAAGAGCGTGGTTGAGAGAGCAGAAGAGGGTGTTTTGAAATGGTTTGGGCACATGGAGAGAATGAATGAGGAAAGATTGACCAAGAGGATATATGTGTCGGAGGTGGAGGGAACGAGGAGAAGTGGGAGACCAAATTGGAGGTGGAAAGATGGAGTGAAAAAGATTTTGAGTGATCGGGGCCTGAACATGCAGGAGGGTGAAAGGAGGGCAAGGAATAGAGTGAATTGGATCGATGTGGTATACCGGGGTTGACGTGCTGTCAGTGGATTGAATCAGGGCATATGAAGCGTCTGGGGTAAACCATGGAAAGCTGTGTAGGTATGTATATTTGCGTGTGTGGACGTATGTATATACATGTGTATGGGGGTGGGTTGGGCCATTTCTTTCGTCTGTTTCCTTGCGCTACCTCGCAAACGCGGGAGACAGCGACAAAGCAAAAAAAACAAAAACAAATATATATATATATATATATATATATATATATATATATATATTTTTTTTTTTTTTTTTTTTTTTCTTTCATACTATTCGACATTTCCCGCGTTAGCGAGGTAGCGTTAAGAACAGAGGACTGGGCCTTTGAGGGAATATCCTCACCTGGCCCCCTTCTCTGTTCCTTCTTTTGGAAAATTAAAAAAAAAACGAGAGGGGAGGATTTCCAGCCCCCCGCTCCCTTCCCTTTTAGTCGCCTTCTACGACACGCAGGGAATACGTGGGAAGTATTCTTTCTCCCCTATCCCTAGGGATAAATATATATATACTTCCCACGTATTCCCCATGTGTCGTAAAAGGCGACTAAAAGGAGAGGGAGTTGTTGGCTGGAAATTCTCCCCTCTCTCTTTTTTTTTTTTTTCAGTTTTCCAAAAGAAGGACCAGAGAAGGGGGCCAGGTGAGGATATTCCCTCAAAGGCCCAGTCCTCTGTTCTTAACCGCTATCGCGGGAAATGGCAAATATTATGAAAGAAAGAAAGAATATGTACACACGCACACACACACACGCACACACACACACATATATATATAAATATATATATATATATATATATATATATATATATATATATATATATATATATATATATATATATATATATATATATATATATATATATATATATATATATATATATCCCTGGGGATAGGGGATTAAGAATACTTCACACGCATTCCTCACGTGTCGTAGAAGGCGACTAAAGGGGACGGGAGCGGGGGGCCAGAAACCCTCCCCTCCTTATATTTTAACTTTCTTAAAAGGGGAAACAGAAGAAGGAGTCACGCGAGGAGTGCTCATCCTCCTCGAAGGCTCAGATTGGGGTGTCTAAATGTGTGTGGATGTAACCAAGATGAGAAAAAAGGAGAGATAGGTAGTATGTTTGAGGAAAGGAACCTGGATGTTTTGGCTCTGAGTCAAACGAAGCTAAAGGGTAAAAGGGAAGAGTGGTTTAGGAATGTCTTGCGAGTAAAGTCAGGGGTTAGTGAGAGGACAAGAGCAAGGGAAGGAGTAGCACTACTCCTGAATCAGGAGTTGTGGGAGTATGTGATAGATATGGGTAAATAGATATGTGATAGATATGTGATAGATATGTGATTGATATGGGTAAAACTGAAAGTTGACGGAGAGAGATGGGTGATTATTGGTGCATATGCACCTGGGCATGAGAAGAAAGATCATGAGAGGCAAGTGTTTTGGGAGCAGCTGAATGAGTGTATTAGTGGTTTTCATGCACAAGACCGGGTTATAGTGATGGGTGATTTGAATGCAAAGGTGAGTAATGTGGCAGTTGAGGGAATGATTGGTATACATGGAGTGTTCAGTGCTGTAAATGGAATTGCCGAAGAGCTTGTAGATTTTGTGCTGAAAAAGGACTGGTGATTGGGAATACCTGGTTTAAAAAGCGAGATATACATAAGTATACGTATGTAAGTAGGAGAGATGGCCAGAGAGCGTTATTGGATTACGTGTTGATTGATAGACGCACGAAAGAGAGACTTTTGGATGTTAATGTGCTGAGAGGTGCAACTGGATTGATATCTGCTCATTATCTTGTTGAAGCAAAGGTGAAGATTTGTGGGGGTTTTCAGAAAAGAAGAGAGAATGTTGGGGTGAAGAGAGTGGTGAGAGTAAGTGAGCTTGGGAAGGAGACTTGTGTGAGGAAGTACCAGGAGAGACTGAGTACAGAATGGAAAAAGGTGAGAACAAAGGAGGTAAGGGGAGTGGGGGAGGAATGGGATGTATTTAGGGAAGCAGTGATGGCTTGCGCAAAAGATGCTTCTGGCATGAGAAGTGTGGAAGGTGGGCATATTAGAAAAGGTAGTGAGTGGTGGGATGAAGAAGTAAGATTATTAGTGAAAGAGACGAAAAGAGGCATTTGGACGATTTTTGCAGGAAAATAATGCAAATGAGTGGGAGATGTATAAAAGAAAGAGGCATGAGGTCAAGAGAAAGGTGCAAGCCGTGTAAAAGAGGGCAAATGAGAGTTGGGGGGAGAGAATATCATTATACTTTAGGGTGAATAAAAAGATGTTTTGGAAGAAGGTAAAAAAAGTGCGTAAGACAAAGGAACAAATGGGGACTTCAGTGAAGGGGGCTAATGGGGAGGTGATAAGTAGTAGTGATGTGAGAAGGAGATGGAGTGAGTATTTTGAAGGTTCGTTGAATGTGTTTTATGATAGAGTGGCATAAATAGGGTGGTTTGGTCCAGGTGGTGTGCAAAGTGAGAGGGTTCGGGAAAATACTTTGGTAAACAGAGAAGAGGTAGTAAAAGTTTTGTGGAAGATGAAAGCCGGCAATTCAGCGGGTTTGGATGGTATTGCAGTGGAATTTATTGAAAAAAGGGGGTGACTGTATTGTTGACTGGTTGCTATGGTTATCTAATGTATGTATGACTCATGGTGCGTTGCCTGAGGACTGGCGGAATGCTTGCATAGTGCCTTTCTACAAAGGCAACGGGAATGAAATTGAGTACTTAAATCACAGGGTATAAGTTTGTTGAGCATTCCTGGGAAATTATATGTCAGGGTATTGATTGAGAGGGTGAAGGCATGTACAGAATATCAGTTTGGGAAGAGCAGTGTGGTTTGAGAAGTGGTAGAGGATTTGTGGATCAGGTGTTTGCTTTGAAGAATATATATGAGAAATACTTAGAAAAGCAAATGGATTTGTATATAGCATTTATGGATCTGGAGAAGGCATATGATAGAGTTCATAGAGATGCTTTGCGGAAGGTATTGATAATATATAGTGTGGTAGGTAATTAGTTAGAAGAAGTGAAAATTTTTTATCGAGGATTTACAGCATGTGTACGTTTAGGACGAGAGGAAAGTGATTAGTTCTCAGTGAATGTTGGTTAGCGGTAGGGGTGTGTGATGTGTTCATGATTGTCTAATTTGTTTATGGATGGGATTGTTAGGGAGGCGAATGCAAGGGTTTTGGAAAGAGGGGCAAGCATGCAGTCTGTTGTGGATGAGAGAGCTTGGGAAGTGAGTCAGTTATTGTTTGCTGGTGATGCAGCGCTGGTGGTTGATTCGTGTGAGAAGCTGGTGACTAAGTTTGGTAAAGTGTGTGAAAGAAGAAAGCTGAGAGGAAATGTGAATAAGAGCAAGGTTATTAGGTACAGTAGGGTGGATGAACAAGTCAACTGGGAGGTAAGTTTGAATGGAGAAAAACTGGAGGAAGTGAAGTGTTTTAGGTATCTGGAGGTGGATTTGGTAGCGGATGGAACCATGGAAGCGGAAGTGAATCATAGAGTGAGGGAGGGGGGCGAAAGTTCTGGGAGCGTTGAAGAATGTGTGGAAGTCGACAACATTATCTCGGAAAGCAAATATTTGTATGTTTGATGGAATAGTGGTTCCAACAATGTTATATGGTTGCAAGGCATAGGCTATGGATAGAGTTGTGCGGAGGAGGGTGGAAGTGCTGGAAATGAGATGTTTGAGGACAATATGTGGTGTGAGGTGGTTTGATGAAGTAATATTAGGGCGATAGAGATGTGTGGCAATAAAAAGAGTGTGGTTGAGAGAGCAGAGGAGGGTGTTTTGAAATGGTTTGGTCACATGGAGAGAATGAGTGAGGAAAGATTGACCAAGAGGATATATGTGTCATAGGTGGAGGGAACGAGGAGAAGTGGGAGACCAAATTGGAGGTGGAAAGATGGAGTGAAAAAGATTTTGAGTAATCGGGGCCTGAACATGCAGGAGGGTGAAAGGCGTGCAAGGAATAGAGTGAATTGGAATGATGTGGTATACCGGGGTCGACGTGCTGTCAATGGATTAAATCAGGGCATTTGAAGCGTCTGGGGTAAGTTTTTTGGGGCCTGGATGTGGAAAGGGAGCTGTGGTTTCGGTGAATTATTACAAGACAGCTAGAGACTGAGTGTGAACGAATGTGGGCATTGTTGTCTTTTTCTAGCGCTAACTCTAGCATGTGCGGGGGGATGGGTTATTATTTCATGTGTGGCGTGGTGGCGATGGAAATGAATAAAGGCAGACAGTATGTATTATGTACTTGTATATATATATATATGTCTGTGTGTGTATATATATATGTATACGTTGAGATGTATAGGTATGTATATTTGCGTGTTTGGACGTGTATGTATGTACATGTGTATGTGGGTGGGTTGGGCCATTCTATGATCTGTTTCCTTGCGCTATCTCGCTATATATATATATATATATATATATATATATATATATATATATATATATATATATATATATATATATATATATATATATATATATATATATTATCCCTGGGGATAGGGGAGAAAGAATACTTCCCACGTATTCCCTGCGTGTCGTAGAAGGCGACTAAAAGGGGAGGGAGCGGGTGGCTGGAAATCCTCCCCTCTCGTTTTTTTTTCAATTTTCCAAAAGAAGGAACAGAGAAGGGGGCCAGGTGAGGATATTCCCTCAAAGGCCCAGTCCTCTGTTCTTAACGCTACCTCGCTAATGCGGGAAATGGCGAATAGTATGAAAGAAAGAAAGATGTATATATATATATATATATATATATATATATATATATATATATATATATATATATATATATATATATATATATATATATATATATATATATATATATATATGGATGGTATTGCAGTGGAATTTATTAAAAAAGGGGGTGACTGTATTGTTGACTGGTTGGTAAGGTTATTTAATGTATGTATGACTCATGGTGAGGTGCCTGAGGATTGGCGGAATGCGTGCATAGTGCCATTGTACAAAGGCAAAGGGGATAAGAGTGAGTGCTCAAATTACAGAGGTATAAGTTTGTTGAGTATTCCTGGTAAATTATATGGGAGGGTATTGATTGAGAGGGTGAAGGCATGTACAGAACATCAGATTGGGGAAGAGCAGTGTGGTTTCAGAAGTGGTAGAGGATGTGTGGATCAGGTGTTTGCTTTGAAGAATGTATGTGAGAAATACTTAGAAAAGCAAATGGATTTGTATGTAGCATTTATGGATCTGGAGAAGGCATATGATAGAGTTGATAGAGATGCTCTGTGGAAGGTATTAAGAATATATGGTGTGGGAGGAAAGTTGTTAGAAGCAGTGAAAACTTTTTATCGAGGATGTAAGGCATGTGTACGTGTAGGAAGAGAGGAAAGTGATTGGTTCTCAGTGAATGTAGGTTTGCGGCAGGGGTGTGTGATGTCTCCATGGTTGTTTAATTTGTTTATGGATGGGGTTGTTAGGGAGGTAAATGCAAGAGTTTTGGAAAGAGGGGCAAGTATGAAGTCTGTTGGGGATGAGAGAGCTTGGGAAGTGAGTCAGTTGTTGTTCGCTGATGATACAGCGCTGGTGGCTGATTCATGTGAGAAACTGCAGAAGCTGGTGACTGAGTTTGGTAAAGTGTATGGAAGAAGAAAGTTAAGAGTAAATGTGAATAAGAGCAAGGTTATTAGGTACAGTAGGGTTGAGGGTCAAGTCAATTGGGAGGTGAGTTTGAATGGAGAGAAACTGGAGGAAGTGAAGTTTTTTAGATATCTGGGAGTGGATCTGGCAGCGGATGGAACCATGGAAGCGGAAGTGGATCATAGGGTGGGGGAGGGGGCGAAAATTCTGGGGGCCTTGAAGAATGTGTGGAAGTCGAGAACATTATCTCGGAAAGCAAAAATGGGTATGTTTGAAGGAATAGTGGTTCCAACAATGTTGTATGGTTGCGAGGCGTGGGCTATGGATAGAGTTGTGCGCAGGAGGATGGATGTGCTGGAAATGAGATGTTTGAGGACAATGTGTGGTGTGAGGTGGTTTGATCGAGTGAGTAACGTAAGGGTAAGAGAGATGTGTGGAAATAAAAAGAGCGTGGTTGACAGAGCAGAAGAGGGTGTTTTGAAGTGGTTTGGGCACATGGAGAGAATGAGTGAGGAAAGATTGACCAAGAGGATATATGTGTCGGAGGTGGAGGGAACGAGGAGAAGAGGGAGACCAAATTGGAGGTGGAAAGATGGAGTGAAAAATATTTTGTGTGATCGGGGCCTGAACATGCAGGAGGGTGAAAGGAGGGCAAAGAATAGAGTGAATTGGAGCGATGTGGTATACCGGGGTTGACGTGTTGTCAGTGGATTAAATCAAGGCATGTGAAGCGTCTGGGGTAAACCATGGAAAGCTGTGTAGGTATGTATATTTGCGTGTGTGGACGTATGTATATACATGTGTATGGGGGGGGGGGTTGGGCCATTTCTTTCGTCTGTTTCCTTGCGCTACCTCGCAAACGCGGGAGACACCGACAAAGTATAGTAAAAAAAAGAATATATATATATATATATATATATATATATATATATATATATATATATATATATATTCTGAGTACAGAATGGAAAAAGTGAGAACAATGGAAGTAAGGGGAGTGGGGGAGGAATGGTATTTATTTAGAGAATCAGTGATGGATTGCGCAAAAGATGCTTGTGGCATGAGAAGAGTGGGAGGTGGGTTGATTAGAAAGGGTAGTGAGTGGTGGGATGAAGAAGTAAGAGTATTAGTGAAAGAGAAGAGAGAGGCATTTGGACGATTTTTGCAGGGAAAAAATGCAATTGAGTGGGAGATGTATAAAAGAAAGAGACAGGAGGTCAAGAGAAAGGTGCAAGAGGTGAAAAAAAAGGCAAATGAGAGTTGGGGTGAGAGAGTATCATTAAATTTTAGGGAGAATAAAAAGATGTTCTGGAAGGAGGTAAATAAAGTGCTTAAGACAAGGTAGCAAATGGGAACTTCAGTGAAGGGCGCAAATGGGGAGGTGATAACAAGTAGTGGTGATGTGAGAAGGAGATGGAGTGAGTATTTTGAAGGTTTGTTGAATGTGTTTGATGATAGAGTGGCAGATATAGGGTGTTTTGGTCGAGGTGGTGTGCAAAGTGAGAGGGTTAGGGAAAATGATTTGGTAAACAGAGAAGAGGTAGTGAAAGCTTTGCGGAAGATGAAAGCCGGCAAGGCAGCAGGTTTGGATGGTATTGCAGTGGAATTTATTAAGAAAGGGGGTGACTGTATTGTTGACTGGTTGGTAAGGTTATTTAATGTATGTATGACTCATGGTGAGGTGCCTGAGGATTGGCGGAATGCGTGCATAGTGCCATTGTACAAAGGCAAAGGGGATAAGAGTGAGTGCTCAAATTACAGAGGTATAAGTTTGTTGAGTATTCCTGGTAAATTATATGGGAGGGTATTGATTGAGAGGGTGAAGGCATGTACAGAGCATCAGATTGGGGAAGAGCAGTGTGGTTTCAGAAGTGGTAGAGGATGTGTGGATCAGGTGTTTGCTTTGAAGAATGTATGTGAGAAATACTTAGAAAAGCAAATGGATTTGTATGTAGCATTTATGGATCTGGAGAAGGCATATGATAGAGTTGATAGAGATGCTCTGTGGAAGGTATTAAGAATATATGGTGTGGGAGGAAAGTTGTTAGAAGCAGTGAAAACTTTTTATCGAGGATGTAAGGCATGTGTACGTGTAGGAAGAGAGGAAAGTGATTGGTTCTCAGTGAATGTAGGTTTGCGGCAGGGGTGTGTGATGTCTCCGTGGTTGTTTAATTTGTTTATGGATGGGGTTGTTAGGGAGGTAAATGCAAGAGTTTTGGAAAGAGGGGCACGTATGAAGTCTGTTGGGGATGAGAGAGCTTGGGAAGTGAGTCAGTTGTTGTTTGCTGATGATACAGCGCTGGTGGCTGATTCATGTGAGAAACTGCAGAAGCTGGTGACTGAGTTTGGTAAAGTGTGTGGAAGAAGAAAGTTAAGAGTAAATGTGAATAAGAGCAAGGTTATTAGGTACAGTAGGGTTGAGGGTCAAGTCAATTGGGAGGTGAGTTTGAATGGAGAAAAACTGGAGGAAGTGAAGTGTTTTAGATATCTGGGAGTGGATCTGGCAGCGGATGGAACCATGGAAGCAGAAGTGGATCATAGGGTGGGGGAGGGGGCGAAGATTCTGGGGGCCTTGAAGAATGTGTGGAAGTCGAGAACATTATCTCGGAAAGCAAAAATGGGTATGTTTGAAGGAATAGTGGTTCTAACAATGTTGTATGGTTGCGAGGCGTGGGCTATGGATAGAGTTGTGCGCAGGAGGATGGATGTGCTGGAAATGAGATGTTTGAGGACAATGTGTGGTGTGAGGTGGTTTGATCGAGTGAGTAACGTAAGGGTAAGAGAGATGTGTGGAAATAAAAAGAGCGTGGTTGAGAGAGCAGAAGAGGGTGTTTTGAAGTGGTTTGGGCACATGGAGAGGATGAGTGAGGAAAGATTGACCAAGAGGATATATGTGTCGGAGGTGGAGGGAACAAGGAGAAGAGGGAGACCAAATTGGAGGTGGAAAGATGGAGTGAAAAAGATTTTGTGTGATCGGGGCCTGAACATGCAGGAGGGTGAAAGGAGGGCAAGGAATAGAGTGAATTGGAGCGATGTGGTATACCGGGGTTGACGTGCTGTCAGTGGATTGAATCAAGGCATGTGAAGCGTCTGGGGTAAGCCATGGAAAGCTGTGTAGGTATGTATATTTGTGTGTGTGGACGCATGTATATACCTGTGTATGGGGGGAGTTGGGCCATTTCTTTCGGCTGTTTCCTTGCGCTACCTCGCAAACGCGGGAGACAGCGACAAAGTATAATAAATAAAAAAAAGAAAAATATATATATATATATATATTTATATATATATATATATATATATATATATATATATATATATATATATATATATATATATATATATATATATATATATATATATATATATATATATATATATATATATATGTATATATATATATATATATATATATATATATATATTTTTCTTTTTTTTTTTTTTCTTTTTGCTTTGTCGCTGTCTCCCGCGTTTGCGAGGTAGCGCAAGGAAACAGACGAAAGAAATGGCCCAACCCCCCCCATACACATGTATATACATACGTCCACACACGCATATATACATACCTACACAGCTTTCCATGGTTTACCCCAGACGCTTCACATGCCCCGATTCAATCCACTGACAGCACGTCAACCCCGGTATACCACATCGCTCCAATTCACTCTATTCCTTGCCCACCTTTCACCCTCATGCATGTTCAGGCCCCGATCACACAAAATCTTTTTCACTCCATCTTTCCACCTCCAATTTGGTCTCCCTCTTCTCCTCGTTCCCTCCACCTTCGACACATATATCCTCTTGGTCAATCTTTCCTCACTCATTCTCTCCATGTGCCCAAACCATTTCAAAACACCCTCTTCTGCTCTCTCAACCACGCTCTTTTTATTTCCACACATCTCTCTTACCCTTACGTTACTTACTCGATCAAACCACCTCACATCACACATTGTCCTCAAACATCTCATTTCCAGCACATCCATCCTCCTGCGCACAACTCTATCCATAGCCCACGCCTCGCAACCATACAACATTGTTGGAACCACTATTCCTTCAAACATACCCATTTTTGCTTTCCGAGATAATGTTCTCGACTATCTCTATCATATGCCTTCTCCAGATCCATATATATATATATATATATATATATATATATATATATATATATATATATATATATATATATATATATATATATATATATATATATATATATATATATATATATATATATATATAAGTATTGTGGGGCCTGGATGTGGAAAGGGAGCTGTGGTTTGGGTGAATTATTACAAGACAGCTAGAGACTGAGTGTGAACGAATGGGGCCTTTGATGTCTTTTCCTAGCTCTACCTCGCACACATGAGGCGGGAGGGGGCTGTTATTCCATGTTGCGCGAGGTGGCGATGGGAATAAATAAAGGCAGACAGTATGAATTATGTACATGTGTATATATGTATATGTCTGTGTGTGTATATATATATGCGTACATTGAGATGTATAGGTATGTATATTTGCGTGTGTGGATGTGCATGTGTGTACATGTGTATGGAGGTGGGTTGGGCCATTTTTTTCGTCTGTTTCCCTGCGCTACCTCGTAAACTCGGGAGACAGCGACAAAGCAAAATATATATATATATATATATATATATATATATATATATATATATATATATATATATATATATATATATATATATATATATATATATATATATATATATATATATACATATATGTTTTTTTTCAAACTATTCGCCATCTCCCGCATTAACGAGGTAGCGTTAAGAACAGAGGGCTGGGCATTTGAGGGAAGATCCTCAACTGGCCCCCTTCTCTGTTCCTTCTTTTGGAAAAATTAAAAAAAATAGAGAGGGGAAGATTTCCAGCACCCCGCTCCCTCCCCTTTTAGTCGCCTTCTACGACACGCAGGGAATACGTGGGAAGTATTCTTTCTCCCCTATCCCCAGGGATAATATATTTATATATTTTTTTTTTTTTTTTTTTTTTTTTTATACTTTGTCGCTGTCTCCCGCGTTTGCGAGGTAGCGCAAGGAAACAGACGAAAGAAATGGCCCAACCCCCCCCCCCCCCATACACATGTACATACACACGTCCACACACGCAAATATACATACCTACACAGCTTTCCATGGTTTACCCCAGACGCTTCACATGCCTTGCTTCAATCCACTGACAGCACGTCAACCCCTGTATACCACATGACTCCAATTCACTCTATTTCTTGCCCTCTTTTCACCCTCCTGCATGTTCAGGCCCCGATCACACAAAATCTTTTTCACTCCATCTTTCCACCTCCAATTTGGTCTCCCTCTTCTCCTCGTTCCCTCCACCTCCGACACATATATCCTCTTGGTCAATCTCTCCTCACTCATTCTCTCCATGTGCCCAAACCATTTCAAAACACCCTCTTCTGCTCTCTCAACCACGCTCTTTTTATTTCCACACATCTCTCTTACCCTTACGTTACTTACTCGATCAAACCACCTCACACCACACATTGTCCTCAAACATCTCATTTCCAGCACATCCATCCTCCTGCGCACATCTCTATCCATAGCCCACGCCTCGCAACCATACAACATTGTTGGAACCACTATTCCCTCAAACATACCCATTTTTGCTTTCCGAGATAGTGTTCTCGACTTCCACACATTTTTCAAGGCTCCCAAAATTTTCGCCCCCTCCCCCACCCTATGATCCACTTCCGCTTCCATGGTTCCATCCGCTGACAGATCCACTCCCAGATATCTAAAACACTTCACTTCCTCCAGTTTTTCTCCATTCAAACTCACCTCCCAATTGACTTGACCCTCACCCCTACTGTACCTAATAACCTTGCTCTTATTCACATTTACTCTCAACTTTCTTCTTCCACACACTTTACCAAACTCAGTCACCAGCTTCTGCAGTTTCTCACATGAATCAGCCACCAGCGCTGTATCATCAGCGAACAACAACTGACTCACTTGCCAAGCTCTCTCATCCCCAACAGACTTCATACTTGCCCCTCTTTCCAGGACTCTTGCATTTACCTCCCTTACAACCCCATCCATAAACAAATTAAACAACCATGGAGACATCACACACCCCTGCCGCAAACCTACATTCACTGAGAACCAATCACTTTCCTCTCTTCCTACACGTACACATGCCTTACATCCTCGATAAAAACTTTTCACTGCTTCTAACAACTTGCCTCCCACACCATATATTCTTAATACCTTCCACAGAGCATCTCTATCAACTCTATCATATGCCTTCTCCAGATCCATAAATGCTACATACAAATCCATTTGCTTTTCTAAGTATTTCTCACATACATTCTTCAATGTATATATATATATATATATATATATATATATATATATATATATACATGTGAGAAGGGGATGGAGTGAGTATTTTGAAGGTCTGTTGAATGTGTTTGATGATAGAGTGGAAGATATAGGGTGTCTTGGTCGAGGTGGTGTGGAAAGTGAGAGGGTTGGGGAAAATGATTTGGTAAACAGAGAAGAGGTAGTAAAAGCTTTGCGGAAGATGACAGCCGGCAAGGCAGCAGGTTTGGATGGTAATGCAGTGGAATTTATTAAAAAAGGGGGTGACTGTATTGTTGACTGGTTGGTAAGGTTATTTAATGTATGTATGACTCATGGTAAGGTGCCTGAGGATTGGCGGAATGCGTGCATAGTGCCTTTGTACAAAGGCAAAGGGGATAAGAGTGAGTGCTCAAATTTCAGATGTATAAGTTTGTTGAGTATTCCTGGTAAATTATATGGGAGGGTATTGATTGAGAGGGTGAAGGCATGTACGCATCAGATTGGGGAAAAGCAGTGTGGTTTCAGAAGTGGTAGAGGATGTGTGGATCAGGTGTTTGCTTTGAAGAATGTATGTGAGAAATACTTAGAAAAGCAAATGGATTTGTATGTAGCATTTATGGATCTGGAGAAGGCATATGATAGAGTTGATAGAGATGCTCTATGGAAGGTATTAAGAATATATGGTGTGGGTGGCAAGTTGTTAGAAGCAAAGCAGTGAAAAGTTTTTATCGAGGATGTAAGGCATGTGTACGTGTAGGAAGAGAGGAAAGTGATTGGTTCTCAGTGAATGTAGGTTTGCGGCAGGGATGTGTGATGTCTCCATGGTTGTTTAATTTGTTTATGGATGGGGTTGTTAGGGAGGTAAATGCAAGAGTTTTGGAAAGAGGGGCAAGAATGAAGTCTGTTGTGGATGAGAGAGCTTAGGAAGTGAGTCAGTTGTTGTTCGCTGATGATATAGCAGAAGCTGGTGACTGAGTTTGGTAAAGTGTGTGAAAGAAGAAAGTTAAGAGTAAATGTGAATAAGAGCAAGGTTATTAGGTACAGTAGGGTTGAGGGTCAAGTCAATTGGGAGGTAAGTTTGAATGGAGAAAAACTGGAGGAAGTAAAGTGTTTTAGATATCTGGGAGTGGATCTGGCAGCGGATGGAACCATGGAAGCGGAAGTGGATCATAGGGTGGGGGAGGGGGCGAAAATTCTGGGGGCCTTGAAGAATGTGTGGAAGTCGAGAACATTATCTCGGAAAGCAAAAATGGGTATGTTTGAAGGAATAGTGGTTCCAACAATGTTGTATGGTTGCGAGGCGTGGGCTATGGATAGAGTTGTGCGCAGGAGGATGGATGTGCTGGAAATGAGATGTTTGAGGACAATGTGTGGTGTGAGGTGGTTTGATCGAGTGAGTAACGTAAGGGTAAGAGAGATGTGTGGAAATAAAAAGAGCGTGGTTGACAGAGCAGAAGAGGGTGTTTTGAAGTGGTTTGGGCACATGGAGAGAATGAGTGAGGAAAGATTGACCAAGAGGATATATGTGTCGGAGGTGGAGGGAACGAGGAGAAGAGGGAGACCAAATTGGAGGTGGAAAGATGGAGTGAAAAATATTTTGTGTGATCGGGGCCTGAACATGCAGGAGGGTGAAAGGAGGGCAAAGAATAGAGTGAATTGGAGCGATGTGGTATACCGGGGTTGACGTGTTGTCAGTGGATTAAATCAAGGCATGTGAAGCGTCTGGGGTAAACCATGGAAAGCTGTGTAGGTATGTATATTTGCGTGTGTGGACGTATGTATATACATGTGTATGGGGGGGGTGGGTTGGGCCATTTCTTTCGTCTGTTTCCTTGCGCTACCTCGCAAACGCGGGAGACACCGACAAAGTATAGTAAAAAAAAAAAATATATATATATATATATATATATATATATATATATATATATATATATATATATATATTCTGAGTACAGAATGGAAAAAGTGAGAACAATGGAAGTAAGGGGAGTGGGGGAGGAATGGTATTTATTTAGAGAATCAGTGATGGATTGCGCAAAAGATGCTTGTGGCATGAGAAGAGTGGGAGGTGGGTTGATTAGAAAGGGTAGTGAGTGGTGGGATGAAGAAGTAAGAGTATTAGTGAAAGAGAAGAGAGAGGCATTTGGACGATTTTTGCAGGGAAAAAATGCAATTGAGTGGGAGATGTATAAAAGAAAGAGACAGGAGGTCAAGAGAAAGGTGCAAGAGGTGAAAAAAAAGGCAAATGAGAGTTGGGGTGAGAGAGTATCATTAAATTTTAGGGAGAATAAAAAGATGTTCTGGAAGGAGGTAAATAAAGTGCTTAAGACAAGGTAGCAAATGGGAACTTCAGTGAAGGGCGCAAATGGGGAGGTGATAACAAGTAGTGGTGATGTGAGAAGGAGATGGAGTGAGTATTTTGAAGGTTTGTTGAATGTGTTTGATGATAGAGTGGCAGATATAGGGTGTTTTGGTCGAGGTGGTGTGCAAAGTGAGAGGGTTAGGGAAAATGATTTGGTAAACAGAGAAGAGGTAGTGAAAGCTTTGCGGAAGATGAAAGCCGGCAAGGCAGCAGGTTTGGATGGTATTGCAGTGGAATTTATTAAGAAAGGGGGTGACTGTATTGTTGACTGGTTGGTAAGGTTATTTAATGTATGTATGACTCATGGTGAGGTGCCTGAGGATTGGCGGAATGCGTGCATAGTGCCATTGTACAAAGGCAAAGGGGATAAGAGTGAGTGCTCAAATTACAGAGGTATAAGTTTGTTGAGTATTCCTGGTAAATTATATGGGAGGGTATTGATTGAGAGGGTGAAGGCATGTACAGAGCATCAGATTGGGGAAGAGCAGTGTGGTTTCAGAAGTGGTAGAGGATGTGTGGATCAGGTGTTTGCTTTGAAGAATGTATGTGAGAAATACTTAGAAAAGCAAATGGATTTGTATGTAGCATTTATGGATCTGGAGAAGGCATATGATAGAGTTGATAGAGATGCTCTGTGGAAGGTATTAAGAATATATGGTGTGGGAGGAAAGTTGTTAGAAGCAGTGAAAACTTTTTATCGAGGATGTAAGGCATGTGTACGTGTAGGAAGAGAGGAAAGTGATTGGTTCTCAGTGAATGTAGGTTTGCGGCAGGGGTGTGTGATGTCTCCGTGGTTGTTTAATTTGTTTATGGATGGGGTTGTTAGGGAGGTAAATGCAAGAGTTTTGGAAAGAGGGGCACGTATGAAGTCTGTTGGGGATGAGAGAGCTTGGGAAGTGAGTCAGTTGTTGTTTGCTGATGATACAGCGCTGGTGGCTGATTCATGTGAGAAACTGCAGAAGCTGGTGACTGAGTTTGGTAAAGTGTGTGGAAGAAGAAAGTTAAGAGTAAATGTGAATAAGAGCAAGGTTATTAGGTACAGTAGGGTTGAGGGTCAAGTCAATTGGGAGGTGAGTTTGAATGGAGAAAAACTGGAGGAAGTGAAGTGTTTTAGATATCTGGGAGTGGATCTGGCAGCGGATGGAACCATGGAAGCAGAAGTGGATCATAGGGTGGGGGAGGGGGCGAAGATTCTGGGGGCCTTGAAGAATGTGTGGAAGTCGAGAACATTATCTCGGAAAGCAAAAATGGGTATGTTTGAAGGAATAGTGGTTCTAACAATGTTGTATGGTTGCGAGGCGTGGGCTATGGATAGAGTTGTGCGCAGGAGGATGGATGTGCTGGAAATGAGATGTTTGAGGACAATGTGTGGTGTGAGGTGGTTTGATCGAGTGAGTAACGTAAGGGTAAGAGAGATGTGTGGAAATAAAAAGAGCGTGGTTGAGAGAGCAGAAGAGGGTGTTTTGAAGTGGTTTGGGCACATGGAGAGGATGAGTGAGGAAAGATTGACCAAGAGGATATATGTGTCGGAGGTGGAGGGAACAAGGAGAAGAGGGAGACCAAATTGGAGGTGGAAAGATGGAGTGAAAAAGATTTTGTGTGATCGGGGCCTGAACATGCAGGAGGGTGAAAGGAGGGCAAGGAATAGAGTGAATTGGAGCGATGTGGTATACCGGGGTTGACGTGCTGTCAGTGGATTGAATCAAGGCATGTGAAGCGTCTGGGGTAAGCCATGGAAAGCTGTGTAGGTATGTATATTTGTGTGTGTGGACGCATGTATATACCTGTGTATGGGGGGAGTTGGGCCATTTCTTTCGGCTGTTTCCTTGCGCTACCTCGCAAACGCGGGAGACAGCGACAAAGTATAATAAATAAAAAAAATAAAAATATATATATATATATATATTTATATATATATATATATATATATATATATATATATATATATATATATATATATATATATATATATATATATATATATATATATATATATATATATATATATATATGTATATATATATATATATATATATATATATATATATATATATATATATATATATATATATTTTTATTTTTTTTTTTTTTTCTTTTTGCTTTGTCGCTGTCTCCCGCGTTTGCGAGGTAGCGCAAGGAAACAGACGAAAGAAATGGCCCAACCCCCCCCCATACACATGTATATACATACGTCCACACACGCATATATACATACCTACACAGCTTTCCATGGTTTACCCCAGACGCTTCACATGCCCCGATTCAATCCACTGACAGCACGTCAACCCCGGTATACCACATCGCTCCAATTCACTCTATTCCTTGCCCACCTTTCACCCTCATGCATGTTCAGGCCCCGATCACACAAAATCTTTTTCACTCCATCCTTCCACCTCCAATTTGGTCTCCCTCTTCTCCTCGTTCCCTCCACCTTCGACACATATATCCTCTTGGTCAATCTTTCCTCACTCATTCTCTCCATGTGCCCAAACCATTTCAAAACACCCTCTTCTGCTCTCTCAACCACGCTCTTTTTATTTCCACACATCTCTCTTACCCTTACGTTACTTACTCGATCAAACCACCTCACACCACACATTGTCCTCAAACATCTCATTTCCAGCACATCCATCCTCCTGCGCACAACTCTATCCATAGCCCACGCCTCGCAACCATACAACATTGTTGGAACCACTATTCCTTCAAACATACCCATTTTTGCTTTCCGAGATAATGTTCTCGACTATCTCTATCATATGCCTTCTCCAGATCCATATTTTTTTTTTTTTTTTTTTTTTTTTTTATACTTTGTCGCTGTCTCCCGCGTTTGCGAGGTAGCGCGAGGAAACAGACGAAAGAAATGGCCCAACCCCCATACACACGTACATACACACGTCCACACACGCAAATATACATACCTACACAGCTTTCCATGGTTTACCCCAGACGCTTCACATGCCTTGATTCAATCCACTGACAGCACGTCAACCCCTGTATACCACATCGCTCCAATTCACTCTATTCCTTGCCCTCCTTTCACCCTCCTGCATGTTCAGGCCCCGATCACACAAAATCCTTTTCACTCCATCTTTCCACCTCCAATTTGGTCTCCCTCTTCTCCTCGTTCCCTCCACCTCCGACACATATATCCTCTTGGTCAATCTTTCCTCACTCATTCTCTCCATGTGCCCAAACCATTTCAAAACACCCTCTTCTGCTCTCTCAACCACGCTCTTTTTATTTCCACACATCTCTCTTACCCTTACGTTACTTACTCGATCAAACCACCTCACACCACACATTGTCCTCAAACATCTCATTTCCAGCACATCCATCCTCCTGCGCACAACTCTATCCATAGCCCACGCCTCGCAACCATACAACATTGTTGGAACCACTATTCCTTCAAACATACCCATTTTTGCTTTCCGAGATAATGTTCTCGACTTCCACACATTTTTCAAGGCTCCCAAAATTTTCGCCCCCTCCCCCACCCTATGATCCACTTCCGCTTCCATGGTTCCATCCGCTGACAGATCCACTCCCAGATATCTAAAACACTTCACTTCCTCCAGTTTTTCTCCATTCAAACTCACCTCCCAATTGACTTGACCCTCAACCCTACTGTACCTAATAACCTTGCTCTTATTCACATTTACTCTTAACTTTCTTCTTCCACACACTTTACCAAACTCAGTCACCAGCTTCTGCAGTTTCTCACATGAATCAGCCACCAGCGCTGTATCATCAGCGAACAACAACTGACTCACTTCCCAAGCTCTCTCATCCCCAACAGACTTCATACTTGCCCCTCTTTCCAGGACTCTTGCATTTACCTCCCTAACAACCCCATCCATAAACATATATATATATATATATATATATATATATATATATATATATATATATATATATATATATATATATATATATATATATATATATATATATATATATATATATATAAGTTTTGTGGGGCCTGGATGTGGAAAGGGAGCTGTGGTTTGGGTGAATTATTACAAGACAGCTAGAGACTGAGTGTGAACGAATGGGGCCTTTGATGTCTTTTCCTAGCTCTACCTCGCACACATGAGGCGGGAGGGGGCTGTTATTCCATGTTGCGCGAGGTGGCGATGGGAATAAATAAAGGCAGACAGTATGAATTATGTACATGTGTATATATGTATATGTCTGTGTGTGTATATATATATGCGTACATTGAGATGTATAGGTATGTATATTTGCGTGTGTGGATGTGCATGTGTGTACATGTGTATGGAGGTGGGTTGGGCCATTTTTTTCGTCTGTTTCCCTGCGCTACCTCGTAAACTCGGGAGACAGCGACAAAGCAAAATAAATATATATATATATATATATATATATATATATATATATATATATATATATATATATATATATATATATATATATATATATATATATATATATATATATATATATATACATATATGTTTTTTTTCAAACTATTCGCCATCTCCCGCATTAACGAGGTAGCGTTAAGAACAGAGGGCTGGGCATTTGAGGGAAGATCCTCAACTGGCCCCCTTCTCTGTTCCTTCTTTTGGAAAAATTAAAAAAAATAGAGAGGGGAAGATTTCCAGCACCCCGCTCCCTCCCCTTTTAGTCGCCTTCTACGACACGCAGGGAATACGTGGGAAGTATTCTTTCTCCACTATCCCCAGGGATAATATATTTATATATATATATATATATATATATATATATATATATATATATATATATATATATATATATATATATATACATGTGAGAAGGGGATGGAGTGAGTATTTTGAAGGTCTGTTGAATGTGTTTGATGATAGAGTGGAAGATATAGGGTGTCTTGGTCGAGGTGGTGTGGAAAGTGAGAGGGTTGGGGAAAATGATTTGGTAAACAGAGAAGAGGTAGTAAAAGCTTTGCGGAAGATGACAGCCGGCAAGGCAGCAGGTTTGGATGGTAATGCAGTGGAATTTATTAAAAAAGGGGGTGACTGTATTGTTGACTGGTTGGTAAGGTTATTTAATGTATGTATGACTCATGGTAAGGTGCCTGAGGATTGGCGGAATGCGTGCATAGTGCCTTTGTACAAAGGCAAAGGGGATAAGAGTGAGTGCTCAAATTTCAGATGTATAAGTTTGTTGAGTATTCCTGGTAAATTATATGGGAGGGTATTGATTGAGAGGGTGAAGGCATGTACGCATCAGATTGGGGAAAAGCAGTGTGGTTTCAGAAGTGGTAGAGGATGTGTGGATCAGGTGTTTGCTTTGAAGAATGTATGTGAGAAATACTTAGAAAAGCAAATGGATTTGTATGTAGCATTTATGGATCTGGAGAAGGCATATGATAGAGTTGATAGAGATGCTCTATGGAAGGTATTAAGAATATATGGTGTGGGTGGCAAGTTGTTAGAAGCAAAGCAGTGAAAAGTTTTTATCGAGGATGTAAGGCATGTGTACGTGTAGGAAGAGAGGAAAGTGATTGGTTCTCAGTGAATGTAGGTTTGCGGCAGGGATGTGTGATGTCTCCATGGTTGTTTAATTTGTTTATGGATGGGGTTGTTAGGGAGGTAAATGCAAGAGTTTTGGAAAGAGGGGCAAGAATGAAGTCTGTTGTGGATGAGAGAGCTTAGGAAGTGAGTCAGTTGTTGTTCGCTGATGATATAGCAGAAGCTGGTGACTGAGTTTGGTAAAGTGTGTGAAAGAAGAAAGTTAAGAGTAAATGTGAATAAGAGCAAGGTTATTAGGTACAGTAGGGTTGAGGGTCAAGTCAATTGGGAGGTAAGTTTGAATGGAGAAAAACTGGAGGAAGTAAAGTGTTTTAGATATCTGGGAGTGGATCTGGCAGCGGATGGAACCATGGAAGCGGAAGTGAAATCATCGGGTGGGGGAGGGGGCGAAAATTCTGGGAAGCCTTGAAGAATGTGTGGAAGTCGAGAACATTATCTCGGAAAGCAAAAATGGGTATGTTTGAAGGAATAGTGGTTCCAACAAAGTTGTATGGTTGCGAGGCGTGGGCTATGGATAGAGTTGTGCGCAGGAGGGTGGATGTGCTGGATATGAGATGTTTGAGGACAATGTGTGGTGTGAGGTGGTTTGATTGAGTAAGTAATGTAAGGGTAAGAGAGATGTGTGGAAATGAAAAGAGCGTGGTTGAGAGAGCAGAAGAGGGTGTTTTGAAATGGTTTGGGCATATGGAGAGAATGAGTGAGGAAAGATTGACCAAGAGGATATATGTGTCGGAGGTGGAGGGAACGAGGAGAAGTGGGAGATCAAATTGGAGGTGGAAAGATGGAGTGGAAAAGATTTTGTGTGATCGGGGCCTGAACATGCAGGAGGGTGAAAGGCGGGCAAGGAATAGAGTGAATTGGATCGATGTGGTATACCGGGTTGACATGCTGTCAGTGGATTGAATCAGGGCATGTGAAGCGTCTTGGTAAACCATGGAAAGCTGTGTGGGGCCTGGATGTGGAAAGGGAGCTGTGGTTTCTGGAATTATTGCATGACAGCTAGAGACTGAGTGTGAACGAATGAGGCCTTTGTTGTCTTTTCCTAGCGCTACCCCGCACACATGAGAGGGGAGGGGGATGGTATTACATGTGTGGCGAGGTGGCGATGGGAATGAATAAAGTCAGACAATGTGAATTGTGTGCATGGGTATATATGTATGTGTCTGTTTGTGTATATATATGTGTACATTGAGATGTATAGGTATGTATATTTGCGTGTGTGGACGTGTGTGTATATACATGTGTATGGGGGTAGGTTAGGCCATTTCTTTCGTCTGTTTACTTGCGCTACCTCGCAAACGCGGGAGACAGCGACAAAGCAAAATAAATGTATATATATATATATATATATATATATATATATATATATATATATATATATATATATATATATATATATATACATATATATATATATATATATATATATATATATATATATATATATATATATATATATATATATATGTCAACATATGAAAATATACATACATATACGCAGACATTATATGATTACACGTGTACATATTCATACTTGCTATCCTTCATCCATTTCCGGCGCTACCCTGCGCCACAGGAAACAGCATCAGTTTCCAATGCTTCAGCGAATTAGCGCCAGGAAAAGACAAAAATGCCACATTTGTCAGACTCATTCCTCTAGCTGTCAACTTGTAATGCCCGAAACCACAGCTCCCTCCTCCAAACATAACTATATTTGCTCTCCGAGATAACGTTCTGTCCTCCACACGATCGTTTTTCGCCACCAAAATATTCACCCCCCCCCCTTTCCCCTCATTGTGACTCACAGTCTGCTTCCATTGTTAGCTACTAACTCAGATACTAAAAACAGGTCACTTCCCTCCAATGAT
>NW_027265063.1:0-21798 GCF_036320965.1 Panulirus ornatus
TTTCAATCAGACTCGGTAAAAGTTGTGATGATTCAACATTGTGTTTGTAAAACGTCCACTGTGGATCTTCCTCCGTTCCTGAAATACTAAGATAACGACCTTGTGGACGCCGACCACAACACGTCAACACCCCAGTCACAACCCCACGTGGTCACGCTGGCCTCAACCAGTCACAACCCCACGTGGTCACGCTGTCCTCAACCAGTCACAACTCCACGTGGTCACGCTGGCCTCAACCAGTCACAACCCCACGTGGTCACGCTGTCCTCAACCAGTCACAACTCCACGTGGTCACGCTGTCCTCAACCAGTCACAACCCCAAGTGGTCACGCTAGCCTCAACCAGTCATAACTCCACGTGGTCACCCTGGCTTCAACTAGTCGAAACCCCACGTGGTCATGCTGTCCTCAACCAGTCACAAGCCCCAGTGGTCACGCTGGCCTGAATCAGTCACAACCCCACGTGGTCACGTTAGCCTCTACCGGTCACAAGCCCCACGTGGTCACGTTGGGCTCAGCCAGTCACAACCCCATGTGGTCACGCTGGCCTGAATCAGTCACAACCCCACGTGGTCACGCTACCCTCAACCAGTCACAGCCCCAAGTGGTTACGCTAGCTTCAACCAGTCACAAGCCCCACGTGGTCACGCTGCCCTCAACCAGTCCCAGCCCCACGTGGTAATGCTGTCCTCAACCAGTCACAACCCCACTTGGTCACGCTAGCCTCAATCAGTCACAACCCCACGTGGTCACGCTGGCCTCAATCAGTCGCAAGCCCCACTTGGTCACGCTAGCCTCTACCGGTCACAACCCCACGTGGTCACGCTGGCTTCAACCAGTCACAAGCCCCACGTGGTCACGCTGCCCTCAACCAGTCACAAGCCCCACGTGGTCACGCTGCCCACAACCAGTCACAAGCCCCACGTGGTCACGCTGGCCTCAATCAGTCGCAAGCCCCCCGTGGTCACGCTAGCCTCAACCAGTCACAACCCCACGTGGTCACGCTGGCTTCAACCAGTCACAACCCCATGTGGTCTCGCTGGCCTCAGCCAGTCACAACCCCATGTGGTCACCCTGGCTTCAACTAGTCAAAACCCCACGTGGTCACCCTGGCCTCAACCAGTCACAACCCCACGTGGTCACGCTGCCCTCAACCAGTCACAACCCCACGTGGTCATGCTGTCCTCAACCAGTCACAAGCCCCACGTGGTCACGCTGGCCTCAATCAGTCGCAAGCCCCACGTGGTCACGATAGCCTCAACCAGTCACAACCCCACGTGGTCACGCTGGCATCAACCAGTCACAACCCCACGTGGTCTCGCTGGCCTTAACCAGTCACAACCCTACGGGGTCACGCTAGCCTCAGCCAGTCACAACCCCACGTGGTCACGCTGGCTTCAACCAGTCACAACCCCATGTGGTCACGCTGGCTTCAACCAGTCACAACCCCACGTGGTCACGCTGGCCTCAACCAGTCACACCCCCACGTGGTCACGCTGGCCTCAACCGGTCACAACCCCATGTGGTCACCCTGGCTTCAACTAGTCGAAACCCCACGTGGTCACCCTGGCCTCAACCAGTCACAACCCCACGTGGTCACGCTGCACTCAACCAGTCACAGCCCCAAATGGTCACGCTGGCCTCAACAAGGTACAACCCAACGTGTCACGCTGCCCTCAACCAGTCACAAGCCCCACGTGGTCACGCTGGCCTCAATCAGTCGCAAGCCCCACGTGGTCACGCTGGCCTCAACCAGTCACAAGCCCCACGTGGTCACGCTAGCCTCAACCAGTCACAACCCCACGTGGTCACGCTAGCCTCAACCAGTCTCAACCCCCCGTGGTCACGCTGGCCTCAACCAGTCACAAGCCCCACGTGGTCACGCTGGCCTCAACCAGTCACAACCCCACGTGGTCTCGCTGGCCTTAACCAGTCACAACCCTACGTGGTCACGCTGGCCTCAACCAGTCACAACCCCACGTGGTCACACTGGCCTCAACCAGTCACAAGCCCCACTTGGTCACGCTGGCCTCAACCAGTCACGACCAAACTTGGTCACGCTGACCTCAACTAGTCACAAGCCCACGTGGTCACGCTGACCTCAACTAGTCACAAGCCCACGTGGTCACGCTGGCCTCAATCAGTTACAAACTCCACGTGGTCACACTGGCCACAACCGTTCTATATCAAGTGTCACCTGCCACCAATTATTGTATCAGATGGGAAATGCCTGGAAGACGACAGCGATGTGCTTTCAGAATATATTTTCACAGAAACTACATAGTAAAAATAATTTTGTAGTTATAGCTTTAGAATAATTGAAAAAAGACAAAGTTACATGAAGCATAAAAACGGCCTTAGAAAAGGAGAGTTGCAAGTGTAGCAGCAGCAGCAGGTGTTGGTCAAGATGTTATAACCGGCAGGTCATGATGCGGCCCATCATCTACAAGTGGTACACACACCATCCCTAGACCACACTTACACTACACTTGACCCAGCCTTGTGGCACCCGCGCCAGCCAGGTACTCACTGGCAGTCAACATTATATCCTGACAACAAACTTGGACCTACAACTAAACACAACTTATAAATGATAACCCAGCTGGCTAGATTGACAACCATCATGGCGGTCCGCCAGTCATCTGTATATCTCAATCTTTCCTTCATTTATTCTCCAACTTTTTCATGTCATATCCCAACTCCTCTGTTCATCAACATCTTTACGTCATCTCATAGAAAGGGATATTTACACAGTAAGAGTGTATGTGGCACTCAATCTCTCTTGGTATTTCTTCACACAAGTCTCTTTTCCAAGTTCACTTCCTCTCGCCACCTCTTCTCCCCGACATTGTTTCCTCATTCGAAAACCTCTTCAGATCTTCACTGTCGTCTCCACAAGATGGTGATCAAACATCACACCAGCTGCCCCTTTCAGCACATTTACACCCAAAAGTCTTTCTTTTACACGTCTTTCAATTAACATGTTATCCAGTCATGCCCACTGGCCATCTCTCCTACTCACATACATATATTTATGTATATCACATTTTACAAACCAGGTATTCCCAATCACCAGTCCTTTACACACACACAACACAAGTTGTTCACCATTTCCATGCACCTCAGTTATACCTTCCACTGCCACATTACTTACCTTCACATTTAAATCACCATCACTAATACCTGGTCTCTTACATCATAACTGCTGACACACTCACTCACTTGTTCCCAAAATACTTGCCTCTGTTCTTGACTCTAACTCGTTACCTCGCTAAGTGCCATTTGACCTGACCTAATGGGGCAGGACAAGGGTCATTATCTTCACTACTCTCTGGACACCACTGGTTCTTGGCCTCAGCCACTACACTCTCCACTTCAATACTATCTCACTAAACTCTTAAAATCACTGATCTTTGACCCAACGCTTTCAGATAATGTCAAAATCCTAATTTATCGTCAAGATCTTCACTATAACGATGGTTGAACATACTGAATGTTGGAGACTCGAACCCATGACCTTGATCTTTGAGACTCAGGCTCGGTGATAATGCGCACCACACCTGCCAGTGAATTACAATACTTAGTCACCTAAATCTTAAGACCACACACACATGTACATACCGAATTGTAGACAAAAATATGGTCAACGGAAGATATTTCATATATCTGGTTTTAAAACTGATAAGATCAGGAAATAAGATTTAATCATTATCATTATCGGATGATTATAATGCCCAACAACACACGTTAGGTACACAATATATTTCCTACTAACCTACATGTGAAATGACAATCCATACCATATCTAACTTCCCACTTGATAACCAGCATATTGTATCCTTCAGTACCAGATATCATATTATACTTAATGATTATAGTAATCATAATGACCATAATAATGATATTAATGATAGTAACAATTATCATAATAGTGATAATGATAATTATGATGATGATAATAATGATACATGATAATATTGATGATAATGATAATGATAATAACAATAATAATAATATGGTTGCGAGGCGTGGGCTAGAGTTGTGCGGAGGAGGGTGGATGTGCTGGAAATGAGATGTTTGAGGACAATATGTGGTGTGTGGGGTTTGATCGAGTAAGTAATGTGAGGGTAAGAGAAATGTGTGGTAATAAGAATAGTGTGGTTGAGAGAGCAGAAGAGGGTGTTTTGAAATGGTTTGGTCACATGGAGAGAATGAGTGAGGAAAGATTGATTAAGAGAACATATGTGTTAGAGGTGGAGGGAACGAGAAGTGGGAGACCAAATTGGAGGTGGAAAGATGGAGTGAAAAACATTTTGAGCGATCGGGGCCTGAACATGCAGAAGAGTAAAAGGCGTGCAAGGATTAGAGTAAATTGGAACGAAGTGGTATCCCGGGGTCGACGTGCTGTCAATGGATTGAACCAGGGCATTTGAAGCGTCTGGGATTAACCATAGAAAGTTTTCTAGAGCCTGGATGGGGAAAGGGAGCAGTGGTTTCGGTGTATTATACATGACATCGAGAGTCTGAGTGTGAAGGAATGTATATGTCTGTGTATATATATATATATATATATATATATATATATATATATATATATATATATATATATATATATATATATATATATATATATATATATATATATATATATATATATATATGCGTGTGTAGACGTGCATGTATATACATGTGTATGTGGGTGGGTTGGGCCATTCTTTCGTCTGTTTCCTTGGCCTACCTTGCTAACGCGGGAGACATCGACGAAGTATGATAAATAATGAATAGATAAGTCATGATGATATATGATAATGATAAGATTGATGATAATAATGATAATAATGATTACAATAATAATAATAATAATAATGATAATAATAATAATGATAATAATAATGATGATAATAATAATAATAGTAATGATAATAATGATGATATTGAAAATATCATTATTATTATTTTTATTATTATTATTATTATTATTATCATTATTATTATTATTATTATTATCATTATTATTATTATTATTATTATTATTATTATTATTATTATTATCATTATTATTATTATTATTATTATCATTATTATCATTTTTATTATTATTATTATTCATTATCATTATCATTATCATCATTATTATTATTTCTATCTTTATTTTTGTTTTTTCATTGCTATTATTATATACACATAATCATAATGATAATAATAGCAATGACAAAACAAAAATAAAGATAGAAATAATAACAATAATGATGATAATGATAATGATAATGAATAATAATAATAAAAATGATGATAATAATAATAATAATAATAATAATAATAATAATAATAATAATAATAATGATAATAATAATAATAATAATAATAATGATAATAATAATAATAATAATAATAATAATAATAATAATAATAATAGTAACAATGATAATAATAATAATAATAATAATAATAATAATACTAGTAACAAAAATCATAATGATAATAATAGCAATGACAAAACAAAAATAAAGATAGAAATAATAACAATAATGATGATAATGATAATGATAATGAATAAAAATAATAAAAATGATAATGATAATAATAATAATAATAATAATAATAATTATAATTATAATAATAATAATAATTACTATCATTATTATCATCAATTTTATCATTTCATTATCATTATAGTACAGTACTATTTACCATAATTACATCATTATTATTACAATTATTATCATCAATTTTATTATCTCATTATTATTATAGTACAGTACAATTTATCATAATTGCATTATTGTTATTAGTATTAGTATTATTAGCGAAGATATGTGTCATCGTCGCTTAACGAAACAGTACAGTCTCACGAAAACATTTTATCTTCAAAGGAGTCCATCATGTCCCTGCTACTGAGTGCAAAGCAACCTTGAAGCTGCAGGAACCCTTAGATAAGGGGTCCAAATGTCGTATGAAAACAGTAGTAGTAATACATATATTCCTTTTGGTGTGGAGGAATGGATAGACGTATTTACCACTACCACAAGCTGCTAATAAACATGTGCTTATCTTCTTATGAAGAGTTCAAAGTAACATCAAGACAAAGACGATATGAATCCATCAACGTTGTGATGCCAGACACAGAGAGAGTGGTCAGCTCCTGATAAGGTTGGAGACCTGGTGAGTGCTGGCATATTGACCATGACGTAACTGGGAACTGTAGTGGACACTCAGGGTGGCGGAGGCTCCTCCCTGGCGTCTGATGTCCATTATACTCTAACTCGAGTATACCTAATAGTAGTTACATGTTTGATACTGAATTGATTATCATCTCACCTGAATGACAAGTACACACTTGAGTTCCGTAAACCAACTTAAGAGCATGATATATATTGCATAAAACTATCAAAAGCCCAATCACTGAGCAAACAGGGAAGACATCAGAGTGATATATGAAATTATTAAGACAACATTTGCCGTCCTACACTTCCATACCCCACAACACTAGGGCTACACTGGCCGACCAGGGTCACCTCCCCCGTGTCAACACACACTGAAGGTACACTGGCCGTACAGTGTCCACACAAGGACACCTGAACGCCGCCCAGTAGTCGATCAAGAGCAAGTTTAGGTGGATATATAAATTTACCCACTAAAGTAAAGAAATTTGCAAATAACATGAAACGTGAGTCCACGTTTGTTTAATACGAATTGACCGATTTACCACATACAAGGAACTGACACACATCAACAGTGTCTCAACTGAGTGATGAGAAAAATCAACGGATTATGACCTGAATCAGCAGCAGGAAAAAATCATTATCACATTCTCACTGATCCATCAGTGAGTTAATGAGTCACTAACACCCAGAACACGTCTTACTCATGCTGGATATATCTCCACATATATCAAGTCCAGGTTCTAAGACATTATGGGGTGTTGTACCGCCAGATGAGATTAATCAGATATATGATTATGAGCAGAAAAAGATGTTATCTATGTGTGATATGCAAGAGGAGGAAAACTACTCCCACACATCACATTTTACACACATTTCCACAGGACAAAGAAAGGTAAAGGGTATTGTTGTGATGGAATTGGTAAGACATTCATAAATATAAACGTAGGATGGGATAAATCTAAGACAAGTAGGTAACAAACAACCACATTTTTCTACAAACTCAACAAAGACAAAGGCGAATTTTTTAGATATCAAGAAGTACATACCATATTTCCCCAGTACCTACAGTTTTGTAATTAAAGAAAAAAATATTCTTGAGCTTACTTATTGACGAGTCACTTATGCTAGTTAACTTTGTTTTCAAGCTCATTATTGCTAGAGTATTTCCCATCATCTCTTATCTGCATAATCACTTCATCAGGATCATTAGGCTTACGTGGACCAATTACAGGATATGTATGTAAATATGTTGCTTTAATGTTAAAGAATGAAATATGTCCTGGTTGATATGGCATGATTGTTGATGAAACCGTCTAGTTAATTTGGTCCCTAACATTGTGTTTAATGTTACCTATATATGTTATTGCTCATAGTTGTCTCAAGTCGTCCATACAACGCTTCATCCTTGGGAAAAACATAAAAAAAAGTTTTATATTATTTTCTTTTTTTTTTAAACTGAATCTCACTGTAAAGTTTTCGTCAACAGACAGCCAGACAGCGCAAGGGTAATTAGTACCACCAGCTGTTGACAGCGCACAATTAAAGCAGTCATTGCTCGCGCGAGATTACTCCTGCTTTCCTGTCCTTCTTATATAGTCTTTGTACCACTACACACACACACACACACACACACACACACACACACACACACATATACACACACACCATCATTGATGTCATTATCTTTCCACTACAAGCTACATTACACTCTCCACAAGAGGTAATTCTGCCCAGTGTACACCCTCTATCGTATCCTGCCATCTTCACTATATTGATGTTTCATCTTCACTACACTAGTGCTTCAACTTCACTCTGTTAATCTATCGTCTAGGATATTAAATCAATGAGGAAACGCTAGTCTACTATATTTTTGTGTGGCTTCACTATATTTTTGCAAGTGCTGGTCTATGAAAGTTTACTTCGTCAAGTAAATCACTCATCTCACCAGATCGCAGAAATGACTCACGTCCGCGCTGCCCATCGGTACCCTGGCAAGGAATCCTTCCTTGAATTTTTCGAGGCTCACATCCAGCAAACCGGGGCTGTTAAAGATTGTATAAGCCGAACTGAGCTATATTTGCGATACTGTGAATTCTGCGAAGGGTTCGGGTACGAGAAAGCTGCCGTCCTGAACGTCGGCAGAACACTGGGACGGTGGGGCATCAAGGCAGATCGCAGACTTGGAGGACGCAACGGCCGCCACCAGGAGTACGCCTACACCAGAATTGCCTGGTTGTCCGGCAGTGAGGGCCTGGCCCAGGGAGGAAAGCGGTGCCTTCCAGAATGCCAAAGGCCTTCCAGGAAGAGATCACGTCTGGATATCGAACCCGTGCACGAGAGAGTAGTGGTGAAGATCCAGACTCGGCATCAAGATGATGATGACCTGTGCAAAGGCGGACCCAGCGAGGAAACTGGTGTAGTTGACACAGGAGCAGCCGCCATCCCCATCAATGTTTCTTTGGCTCCCACCAAACAACGGGGCAAAGTGATGCCTACCACTGAATTGGTGACCTTGATCCCCTACTTCTATGGGGATGAATCAGGCTTGGTGGATCCCGACGTACTCGTACTGGTCGTCGATGAAGACCCTGATGTGTCCGTCACTGCGACTGGAGGATCAGCAGCACCTGCAGCAGCAGCCGACCCTAAAGCTGAAGCTGCCGTGTTGAAGATTAAAGTCCACACCACCAACATTCATCCCTGAAATTCCTTGAACCTTAAGTTCCCGTCCCTGAGATTGGAGAAGCTGCTCCTCCTCCAGCAGTCGACCCTGTTATACCCGGTCCTCAGAAGACACTTCCTATGGCAAAAGTTCTCATTCGGTTGCAAATTATTGACAAACTATTGTACGAATGAAGCGGTTACCATAAAGGATCAAATCGTTAGGAAAAGTTTCTAACATTTATGAGTCCCATCCATAGGGATGAAAACAAAATAAGAAAAATACATCCATTCTGTTGGGTGCCATAAACATGGCACAAATGGACCCTAAGTCGAACTGCTGACCTCCTAGTGGTAGGGTCCGGGCAACTTTGAGGGAACATTAACCTTCAAAGGCTAACAGCAGTCGCACAAAAACAATAAAGATTAATCATTATCAGTCATTTACAATAATCATAGACGATGGTTATAGCCTCGCCTATCTATCATCTCATTCGCTGTGAACGAAATCATAGGCGACTCTGATTCCACCTACATCTATCAAGTTTATCTATTTATTCAACCATCTAACTATCTGTCTATCGTCCTTGTTTGAAGATTTTCTGTATCATGTAAATCTCAGCCATTGAAATGTCCTGAGATCAATGTCGTAGTGAACAAATGAATTCTAGTTTGGACTGAAATAGCCCCGTTTTTGCACCTTCCTTCACCATTTGTCCACCATTTATTCCCGGTAAGGATCTACGAACTAACTTCAGAGTCGTATTACAAACATATGAAACAAGTCACCAACTCACTGTTTTGTTCATATTTTTTGCTATATTACATCTGTCAGTTTGTAACTGTAATCATCGGATGAATATCTTTATATATTTTGCTGCTGTTTCAGTTCCTTCATGACAATAATAAACCAGACCTTGTTTTCATCATGTAACATGCAGTTCAAGAAAGGCTATAGATGAGAAAAATCCAGTTGCATAAGTTCAATTAATTAGATTACACGCAGAATATTAGGCCTTCTTGACCAACACCATTTTAGACGTAATGGTTGCTCGATCATCGGCCGTTGACATAAAGAAAGAAAAACAAAATAATGTTTAGTAAAACTATATCAGTACAAATCCAATGTATCGTATGTACTGATATGAAAGATAATATATAGTCTGTATTGATATCAAAGACAATATAGGCAGCAAGTATGAATTTTTCCTTTATAAATGGAAGATCATGATTGCCACTGCGATCTCGACCTGCCGTTTTCTTAATGAAATGTACGTCTCCTAAGAACGAGGCGAGGCGACCGACGCTCACGTCTGGCTCGACCCAGTTTGAGCATGTATATATATATATATATATATATATATATATATATATATATATATATATATATATATATATATATATATATATATATATATATCCCTGGGGATAGGGGAGAAAGAATACTTTCCACGCACTCCTCACGTGTCGCAGAAGGCGACTAAAGGAGACGGGAGCGAGGGGCTGGAAACCCTCCCCTCCTTGTATCATAACTTTTTAAATTGGGAAACAGAAGAAGGAGTCACGCGGGAAGTGCTCATCCTCCTCGAAGGCTCAGATTGAGGTGTCTAAATGTGTGTGGATGTAACCAAGATGAGAAAAAAGGAGAGATAGGTAATATGTTTGAGGAAAGGAACCTGGATATTTTGGCTCTGAGTAAAACGAAGCTCAAGGGTAAAGGGGAAGAGTGGTTTGGGAATGTCTTGGGAGTAAAGTCAGGGGGTAGTAAGAGGACAAGAAAAAGGTGAAGGAGTAGCAATACTCCTGAAACAGGAGTGGTGGGAGTATGTGATAGAGTGTAAGAAAGTAAACTCTAGATTGATATGGGTAAAACTGAAAGTGGATGGAGAGAGATGGGTGATTATTGGTGCATATGCGCCTGGGCAACACCACCACCACAACCACCAACACCACCATCACCAACACCATCACCACCACCACCACCATCACCACCACCACCACCATCACCACCACCACCAACACCACCATCACCACCACCACCACCATCACCACCACCACCACCATCACCAACACCCCCACCACCACCACCATCACCACCACCATCACCACCACCACCAACACCACCATCACCACCACCACCACCATCACCACCATCACCACCATCACCAACAACCCCAACCACCACCACAAAAAAAGTCAAAACATTTATGAACTTCGCAACCAGGTGCGTGCAGAATTCTTTTTAACTGGCTCTCCCCTTTCTTCAAGAACCTCATTCGTTCCTTGTTACTTATGTAAACATTCTGTTTAACATTATATCATAGGGAAACAGAAAGTAAAACCAAGAAAGGTATCCTAAATATATCTTTCTCTTACGCCTCCGAGACTATTTTCATCTTATTATCAAATCTCTTGCAGATATCGTGTCCACAGATACTTATCATAACAATCACAACAGATACTAATGGTACGTTGAACGTAGTGACCCCGTCCAATATATGTTGGTAATGGTCACGCCCGTTCATGCTTCAGATCAAAAACATTGGCCACCCTAAGTGTGGGAGCCAACCTGACTACATGGCTCCCTTTTCTAATGCCCGCAGGAGCAGACCTATGGGGAAAATATGCATTGTATCAAGAGTGAATGAGAAGACAAGAACTACTTCTCAGAATTGAGGACCTATGAATTTATGGACATTTTGCTGCTATTGTGGGTTGCTTGCCAAGTACACAAACTTTTCTTGTGTTTAAAGTGGGTTTGAGAGCCTCTAGTGATACACACATTCTATTGTACTACTGAAGTATGGGTTGGTACGTCTGTAGTCTTCCTGCTTATCAAATTTATGTAAATATCTCCTTTTGTCACGTAAAACTGCAGGCTCCCAAACCCCTACACTTTCCATGTTAGTGAAACGTACACTGGAAAGCACGCAGACATTTATATTACCGCGAAAGGCAGGCAGCCAACTTAAAAAGCTGGCAGACAAGTGACACAGCAGGCAAGCAGGCAAGCAGGCAAAAAGGAAAGTTGACAAAAGGGCAGGCAGGCAGGCACGCAGAAAAAAGGCAGGAAGGCAAGCAATCAGGTGGACAAACGCAGGCAAGCAGGCAATGAAAAAATAGAGACGCAGGCAATCAAACAAAAAGGCAGGTAGACTAGAAAGAAAATAAACAAAAACGCAGACAAGCAGATACGCAAGAAAAGAAAATAAAAAACAAGCAAGCATACAATGGTATCTTAGCAACATCTCTTCTTTATATATCAACTGACTGTTGTATGTCATCTATCTCGTTCTTGTATCTCCCCTGACGACGTGATCATTACACAAAAGTGCACTTGGGAATTTTTATTCATATATATATATTTATTGGAAAGGCTCACAATTTTGCGGGTGATCAAGTATATTCATTAGAATCCACGGGAAAAATGCACTGTTAGGAATTATATATATATATATATATATATATATATATATATATATATATATATATTGGAAAGGATCACAATTTTGTGCGTAATCAAGATATTCCTATGAGTCCACGGGGAAAATGAAACACGATAAGTTCCCAAGTGTACTCTCGTGTTATAATCACATCATCAGGGGAGACACAAGAGAGAGAGGAATAGAACAGTCAGTTGATATACAACGAAGAAACGTAGCTAGGACGCTATTTGGTAAACATGCGATTGTCCAAGACAGACTTATCATGTTTCATTTTCCCCGTGTACTCATTGATACATACATATATATATATATATATATATATATATATATATATATATATATATATATATATATATATATATATATATATATATATCTTCCTGGGGATAGGGGAGAAAGAATACTTCCCACGTATTCCCTGCGTGTCGTAGAAGGCGACGAAAAGGGAAGAGCTGGGGGGGGGGGGGGGGGGGGGGGGGGGGGGGGGATCTGGAAATCCTCCCCTCTCGTTTTTTTTTTTTCTAAGAGAAAGAACAGAGAAGGGGGCCAGGTGGGGATATTCCCTCAAAGGCCCAGTTCTCTGTTCTTAACGCTACCTCGCTAATGCGGGAAATGGCGAATAGTATGGAAATATATATATATATATATATATATATATATATATCCCTGGGGATAGGGGAGAAAGAACACTTCCAACGCATTCCTCATGTATCGTAGAAGGCGACTGAAGGGGGCGGGAGCGGGGGGCTGGAAACCCTCCATTCCTTGTATTCTAACTTTCTAAAAGTACCTCAGAATACATCTACTAAACAATTCGCTTCAAATCCAGGAGTGACGTTATTTTCTCCTCCTTAGTTACATACACAGTTTACAGGTTATTCTCTGTGAAACATGTGCAAGTCTGTCTCCTCCTACTCCACTGATCTATGACCTCCTGATCTCTGCTACCATTACAAACAGCCTCGTTAGGTCACAGTTGTCTGCTGATGTTGGAATTCCTCTGTACAATTCCTTGTATTTTAAGATTTGACTTTTAGTTGATAAGAATTTGGAGAGGAGTCTACCTAACGGTAACAATGATTCAGAAATATACTATGTAAATATACCGAACCTCTTGTATATGTTTTAGCTTCTTTAATCGGAGGAAAAAAAATTGCTATTAATTCCCGTCAAGACACATTGTAAACACGTCTGATAATGAATGTCAGGGAAATAAGAACCATGACAAAGGCAATGACTCAGATTAATGGCCTTGATGATAAAGACAAAAATGAATCATATGACGACGTGGGACAAACACAAGTTCCTTTGATATGATTAAAGCAGCTGGTGATTACTTCAAATGATGTTGAGGGAAAACAAAGAGAAAACTATGAGAATAACCTTTATTTTAGTGAGCTATCAAGAATTAATCTTGAATATGATAAACTAATGTCGGAGTTTAGTGAAGCTTGGGATGAATCTATGATATTTTGTTTGGAAAACGCAGCTGATGGATTCTTCTCTGTTCCTGAAACAATAGGTAAATCATCTTGTCCCAAATGGTGCCGAACAACCCTGTATGAGTAACGACCCTATATGAGTGGCTCATAGAAGACGTCACTGCCTATCCAGCCAAGCCGAGTGGGAGAGCTATAACCAGGAGGCCACACCTGGGAAGGTGTCACCTGGTACGTCCGGCTGGCCGGCGGTGGCAAGATTGGGCTGGAGTCAAGAACAAATACCTAACTAAGGCTGTTTACCCAGGCCACCTGGGGCCCCTGCCTGCCTGCCTGCCCGACCACACCTGGGAAACATAAGGAATAAGCGGAGATGCAGAACCTGCACCACGACAGAGGTGAGCTGTCTCCAGTCGCCATGGTAACTTGAGGAGAGAATGTTCGTGACCTGTGTTGGGAGGAGACCATATACTGTTCACCAGCCTTACGTATACAAGAGGTGTGGGGGCAGGTCGTCAACACAGCTCAGTAAACAATCAATAGTGGCGGTTATAGGTAGTTAGCTGAGAGTTCAATTGTAGCACTTAATCACTGTCATAATGGCCTTGTCTCCGCCTGATGGTCACTTGTTGTCACTGTTAGATTCGTGTGGTCCTCGACTAACCATCACTCGCTGTCGTTAGAGTTGCCAGGTTACGGGCCCTTACCTGTAGACAGTCCGCTGTCTGATCTTGTCTTACAGGTCAAATATTGTTTAGAGACTCGTCAAGTACTTGTCTGGCTCGGTCTCTTATGATAAGGAGTCTGCAATATGTATGCAGGTATGTTTAGCGTTAACCTTTCTGGTTATTGACCGTCCGTTACCAAACCAGAATCTGTACCTTACGGCAAAACATAAGAATCACGATATTTGCAACATGATAACATGTTTGACCATCAGCAGGTAAGGTCATCAAGCCGCACCATACATACGTCAGACAGTAACATCAGTTGTATAACAGGATGTATATATGTTGTTGGATTTAAGGGCTATCACCTAAAGGTCATGAAGCCAGAAGGTGAACCATAAGTTCAACATAAAATGATCACCCAGGTCCAGCAGGTAGCTGGAATTCGTGAGGATTTTTGGAGGGTTTTCGTGTTGTTGTGAGGAAGAGAAAGAGAGAAAGAGATGGAGAGGAGGAGGGTAACAAGTCCTGGTGTTCAACCCAGGTGCTCCATTGTCAGTCAAGCCAAATATCCAGAGTAATAGTAAAGTGGGTTAGTTTTGGGGTTTTAGGTTCATCGACCGCCTGAGTCAGTAAGGTCAACAAGTTAGTCATAACCACCAATCAAATATTGTTAAACACCTTCACCTGTTGATGATGGCTGTACGGCCATACACACTCACTAAATATTTGACCCATATACGTAATCCTATTTTTCTTTTTTTTCTTTCTTTTTACTTTCCGCTCTATCAACTGTTGGGGTCATAACTGTGCTAAACGTCAAACTGTAACCACTATACAAATCATCCTGAACACATTTTCCAGAGGTTCAAGATCATTTTAAGACCATACACGTTCTCACTGCATATACGACCTTGGTCCTACGACCAATGTTTAAGTCTAACGGAGAGCGACCTATGGAAGGTCATTAGGTCACTAATCATTTATATGTTCCACTTTAAAGTCACCTAACAATCCTTTCAACGTATTATTGTCTAAATAGTTGGGACATGAAATATAGGAAGATGTACGTTCAAGGAAGACATATACAATGACAGAGTTACGTACAGCGACGACAAGTAGGACAGACAAACCTGAGAAATGGTTGTTGTTGATGGTGTGAACAGTATTATTATTATTACCACACATCACCAGCACACCTTTGATGGCGCTCCTACACCTTCGTGGCTGCTGCACTCCACACAGGAGCAGGGGATGATGGCACATATATATGAAGCGAAAAGGTTTTCGATGAGACTGTGCTATTTCTTCCCTTCCCTGGTCGATGATACAGCCTTTCCCCAAGGTTACTTGTCATTCCTGGTGTAACGACTTATGGGTTGAGTCCGGTAACACCTTTTCAATAATAGTATGTGACAGAGTGGAGTGACCAGGATGAACAGCGTGTTCTGCACCTCAACTGATTGATTGTATGATAAGAATATAGAGAATTACACACCATATATATCACCTGCAAGGATCAAGCCAGAGATGAAGCATAGATAACTAGAAGGGTAGAATACCTTTACCCGGGATCAGTAGCACCTGTGGTAATGGACACACCTTTGTAATGCTTGATCACTTACAACTGATCAACTTTAATACGAAAGTCTTAGGTATTGTCCCTCAGGAATACTTTTTATACATATTCATAAAAGACATATATATGTTAGATATATCTTTATCCGAGACGTGTAACACTTGTGTGGATAGACACAACTTTGTAATGCATGATCCATTACACGAAATGAACTTCACTAACGAAGAGTTATACAACGCGTCGTTGGAGAACATTAATCAAATACCTATACAGAATTTTTATGTTACGTAAAAGATATTTCTTGATAGTAGTAAACACAAGAAATGGTGACGAAAGAAAAGGGATGTAGAGGTAAATATTTTGTTAAAAAATGAATTGCTCCTGCCTTAAACTAGCTCCTTGCAATGGATTTTGTTTTAGATACCCACAGTAAGATATATTGTGTGGTTAATCACTATAAATGTTTATGTTTAACAGATCTTTTATTTCTTATAGTATTTCACTGATTCAGGTTTAAGAACCTTGGTTCTGAACAACCATTATAATGCAACACAATACATATTTATCATAAATAAATCATTTATCACAATAACCATTATGTTTGTACCAGATTCTTTAAGTCCTCAATCACGTTTGTTAATATATAAGGCATTTCTCCGCCACATTTCAATACATAACATATATCTACACGTGTGGAAATATATGTATATGTTTTTATAAATTTTTCTTTGGCTTTTATAATTAAGGTGTAAGATATCCGTCTGAAGAAAATACTAGATAATATTATAGGTTATTTGTGTGTGTGTGTGTGTGTGTGTGTGTGTGTGTGTGTGAGCGCACATAGGAGTGAAAACATATTTTACACTTACAAGGTTAAGAGACGGGGCAACACGAGTGTACAAATCCTTCCTGAAAAGACTCACGTGATAATGATTAAAGTAGTATACACACACACACACACACACACACACACACACACACACACACACACACACACACACACAGAGCGGCGCCAGGCTGGAGGCGGGGCATCGTGACGTCACAGGCAAGTCCCTCCCCCCGCCAGATCCAAACATGTGTTGTGTCTGGTGATGGCGGTTCAAGATTTCCCACATTTATATTGATCTTTACATTATCATCCACTCCCAAAGTCACCTGGCATTCTTGTGTTTCAACAACAGACGTGATATATGCAACACCAGGCAAACATTGTACCATTATCTGATAGGTTAATTGGTGCACAATCAAGAACCAGTGAATTTCATCGCCGCCATAAGTAAGTAAGGAAGGTGACTTTAATGATGATAAATACGACCTGGTATGGCTGTGTCTACACACTACCGCCATCTGGTCAACCTGGTACGTACGAACCTTAACCTTAAAGTGGCCCACGCAAACGCGAACTTAAAATCTATCCATTTAACTGTCATTCATTAATTAACATTTAAACACCATCTTTTAAACGTAAACCTTCCACTTGCATTATATTAACAAGTAATCTAAGATACGTCATACAAACACAAGGTTTAAAGCTGAAACTCGAACTTTTAAGTCTGTCAATTTAACACCTACTTTAGAAGTAGCAAAAAAACGCGAATTTTTAACTCCGCCAAAAAGCAGTTTGTGTATGTAATGCTTCATTTAGTTGAACATTTTTAAAGTCAGTTAAATTAATGGTATCCTTTGATGTTCATCATTAAAACATAAACCTATGAACTCTGTCTCTAGAACTAAGCACAAACTTTTACGTTCCATCATAGGAAAGGAAACTTGCAAAATCTATCAAAATTCATCACATAACGCGAACTTTTCAACCTTCCATTTACCTGGGTCACTCTTCCCTGGCTGCCATTCATATTTTGTACTTTTAAACTGTGACTTTATTACACTTTCATTCATTCATCATGACTTTATTACACTTTCATTCATTCATCATGACTTTATTACACTTTCATTCATTCATCATGACTTTATTACACTTTCATTCATTCATCATGACTTTATTACACTTTCATTCATTCATCATGACTTTATTACACTTTCATTCATTCATCATGACTTTATTACACTTTCATTCATCATTCATCATGACTTTATTACACTTTCATTCATTCATCACGACTTTATTACACTTTCATTCATTCATCATGACTTTATTACACTTTCATTCATTCATCATGACTTTATTACACTTTCATTCATCATTCATCAACTAGTTCGTCTCACTGATATTCCATTCATAAACTTCATTTGTGCATCTCATAGTTTGACCGCCATGTTGCATGTTTCCTTAATGTTTATAATTCTTTGTGTATTTAATAATAGAAGATTCAGTGATATTTCTCGTGGTACTGGAGTTAGAGTTAATAACTGAGATGGCATTATAATCTCTAACTCCAGTACCACGAAAAATATCATTGAATCTTCTATCATTAAATGCACAAAGAATTATAATCTTGATATAAGTGATTGTCTATACAAATTGCATAAATTTAGTGTTGATAAAATTTGTAAGGAATTCATCTTGTCCACATGATGAGTTTATGATACGCTTGTTGTCTGTCTCGGACAATCACATGTTTACCAAATGGCGTACTAGCTACGTCTCTTCGTTGTATATCAACTGACTGTTATATTTCTCTCTTGTGTCTCCCCTGATGATGTGGTTATTACATGAAAGTGCACTTGGGAACTTGTCATGTTTCATTTTCCCCGTGGACTCATAGGAATATACTTGATCACGCGCAAAATTGTGATCCTTTCCAATATATATATATATATTGTTACGGAACACGTATGCTTGTGCTCACATGTTCGCGTATATAACGTGTGTGTGTCCATATGGTATTGATATTTCTTATCAGGACGAGGATTAAGGCCTCCCTCTGAGACGTCCTCCGAGCGTCAGTTCACACCAAGCATTAGGCGTAATACTTTAATTTTAATTTTATTTTGAAACCAGATGGTCATTTGTCCTTGAGCACCCCGACCCTTCTTCGAGGAGGGGGGGGGGGGGGGGGGGGGGGAATAAGTTGTCATCAGCTGCGGAATATTTCGCCACCCGTACTGGACATGTCGCTGCAGGCTTACCAGAGGGAGGGTGATCTACGCAGTTTGTGTAACTGTTCCTCCAACCAATCAGAATGTAACTGAAGCTCATAGCCAATCAAAATGTAAGGTTGTATAGCTAGCAGGGAACGCTTATATACCCATGACACCCGCTGAGTCTCCCTCTTTCTAGCCCAGCGAGGTAAGTGATCCACCCCTGCTGTAAGTCCTGCTGTGTTGTAAGCCTGTAAGCCCTGCTGTGTAATAAGCCCATTACCCAAGTGTTGTGCTGTAAGCCCGTTATAATTATCAGTGTAATGTTATCGAAGAACTGCCATAGAGGAAAGAGAACTCCTGGCTTGAAATCTTATCTGGAATGTTAAGTCATGTACAAATGTTATCTTATGTTCAATGTTAACTCTAATGTTCAGTGTTAACGTAATGTTTCATGCTTGAATTATGTGCCTATCTTTGTACACTTGAATTCTTTCATTATAAGTAGATTTAGTGTAATGCTGGTCTTTAATTCAATCCCATAACTTTATTATTGTGTTATCCTGAGTTGTGCAACTTGACAAATCTATAACGTCCTTGCAAGACAAGGAACAGTAGTATTTGTAACATATGTTACTTGCGACCTTGCCTGAATAAGTGTTGAATTCGTAACATATAAATTGGCGACCTTGCCAGGATTTTTCTTGCCTTAACGGAATCTCTTTCCTCGATTCATTTATCATGTCGTTGATCAGTGGTGACAATACCGTTCAATCATTAACGTCGGTCAAAGTCTCTATCCTTCCCCATATCCCTAGTGATATTAATGTTGATCTCAGTTATTGGCGAAAGCAGCTAGAGATAGCTAAGATCGATGCACAAGCACAAGTGGCACAGTTACAAGTGCAGAGGAAGAAGACTGAACAAGCTAGGTTAGCTCTCGAACGTGAAAGACTTAGACTTAACGGTTCACCATCAGGACCAGTGTCGTCCCAGTTGGATAACTTAAATCTCGTACCAAAGTTCAGTAAACTTGACGCGGGCAGGCATTCAAAGGGCTACGACAGCAGAGGGAGGACCAATGATTATGTAATCCCACCTGAATCTGCTACCTTGCCGGTAACTCATATTAGTCAGGGGAAATACTCCAACAGAGTTAAGAGTTGTTGTTATTGTGGCAAGGCTGGGCACCAGGTGAGGGATTGCTGGGCTCGAGAGGAGGAATTTAGAGATTCTACCGTGAGTAGACCGGTGAATCTCGTCTCAACTTTAGGGCCACTTAGTAAAGTAGGTGAGGCTGTCCCTGCTCTTAAGAAAAAGAGGGGTTGCGAGAGTGTAGTTAAGGATCCGTTCTGTGGGAACTACAATGCGTTCCTGTCTGAGGGCTATGTTAGTAGATGTGGTGTACGACGAAAAGTAACCGTATTACGGGTTTCTGGTTCTCTGCAGTCCCTGATGTTGGATGGCTTGGTGCCGCGAGGAGAGTTTGGAGACCGAGTCTTGCTAGATGGACTGTCGGGTCCCAAGGAAGCTCCACTAGTCGATGTGAGGGTAGAAACAGATCTCTTCACGGGCCATGCTCTCATAGGGGTTGTAGATAGGTTACCTGTCTCAGGTGTGGACTTTGTGTTAGGCAGTGACCTAGCTGGTGGGAAGATGAACCCAATGCCGGTGTTGCCTACGGGCCCGGTGGAGTCCACGGAGGCAGTGCAGCTTGATGAAGAAGTACCAGAGTTAGTCTGTAACCACGATGATGCCAGGTCTATGACAGCTGGCACGGCAGGCCGTGTGCCTGACGACATAGCCGTTGAAACGGAGGAAGTGAAGACCAGCGAGAGGAAGCTGTGTGATACCCTCTCCCCTGGTACAGACTCCGTTGAAACGCAGGAAGTTAAGACTCTCCCCCCGACTGAGACCAGCGAGAGGAAGCTGTGTGATACCCTCTCCCCTGGTGTAGCCTCCGTTGAGACAGTGGACCTAGAGACTCTTCATGAGAGTGAGGCCAGCGAGAGGAAGCTGTGTGATACCCTCTCCCCTGGTGTATCATCCGTTGAGACGGCGGACTTAAAGACTCTTCATGAGAGTGAGGCCAGTGAGAGGAAGCTGTGTGATACCCTCTCCCCTGGTGTAGCCTCCGTTGAGACAGTGGACCTAAAGACTCTTCATGAGAGTGAGGCCAGCGAGAGGAAGCTGTGTGATACCCTCTCCCCTGGTGTAATCTCCGTTGAGACAGTGGACCTAAAGACTCTTCATGAGAGTGAGGCCAGCGAGAGGAAGCTGTGTGATACCCTCTCCCCTGGTGTAACCTCCGTTGAGACGGCGGACTTAAAGACTGTTCCTGAGAGCGAGTCTAGTGAGAGGAAGCTGTGTGATACCCTCTCCCCTGGTGTAGGCTCCGTTGAGACTGAGGGTTTGTCTCATGCTCATTTAAGAGAGAAGACTCTCCCTGAGGATGAAATTAGTGAGGAGAAGATGTGTGATGCCTCCTGTGCTGTTTACGAGTCCGTACAAGAGTCAGTGGGTGAGACTGAGGATTTGTCTCGCGCCCATTCAAGAGAGACTCAGGAACGGAGGACAATATGGTATGACAAACGACCTCGTTTAAAAAGGTTTGAGGCGGGCGACGAGGTGTTGCTTCTACTACAGCAGTCAGGTCAACCCTTGGTTGTCCTTTCTAAGGGTTCCTACACCATTATCTGGAGTGTAGGAGACTCAAATTACTTTGTCTCTACCCCTGTTAAGCGCAGAGGTCGGAGATTATGTCCCGTCAACATGCCTAAGCCATATTTCAGTCGTGATC
>NW_027265064.1:0-19507 GCF_036320965.1 Panulirus ornatus
TTTTTAATAAATTCCCCCTTGAATACCCTAAATCCGCCCCTTAAAACCAGCCTTCATTTTCCGCAAAGCTTTCACAAACCTTTTCTCTTTTTCCCAAAATTAAATTTTCCCCAAATTCTCACTTTGCCGCCCCCCTAAAACCAAAAACCCACCCTATATCTGCCCACTCAAACACAAAAAAACATTAAACAAAACCCCCAAAATTTCTCAATCCATCTCCTCAAAATCACCACTACTTTTTATTATTTTAACTCCCCCTTCCCGATTTTTCCCCATTTTTTCCCCTTGTCTTACGCATTTTTATTTACCTCCTTCCAAAACATCTTTTTTTCTTCCAAAAAATTTTAATAATACTCTCTCCCCCAACTCTAAATTTTGCCTTTTTTTACCCTCTTCCCAACCTTTCTCTTGCCTCCTGCCCTCTTTCTTTTATACACTCCCATCAATTCCACCTTTTTCCCGAAAAAACTCGCCCAAAATCCCTCTCCCTTCTCTCCCCAATAATAACTTACTCCTTCACCCACCACTACAAAACCCTTTTAATCTGCACACCCCCCACGCTTCTCATCCCAAACAAGCATCTTTTGTGCAACCCATCACTGTTTCCCAAAATAAAAAACCTTTTCCTTTCCCCCACCCCCTTACATTTATATAAAACATATAGGCTAGTTTGGGAAAAAAATTGAAAGGGGGGAAAGATGATAGGGAAAAAAAACTCCCAACGTAAAATTAGAGACAATCCCCAATAATGCAATGGGAAAAACACGCTAATAAAAATGATCACCACCCGAGATTTTGAAAAATCCGTTTTTACATCCCCCTCTCTGATTATCCCCCAAAAGAAAATGCCCACTGATGGGGGGGGGTTCTTTATTGCAAAATAACGAAGAATTTAATTTGTCTCCGGCAATTTTTAAAGCCCTCCAATCACCCAAACCAAATCTTAAGAGAATTATAAAAACATGAAAAAAAAAAAAAAAGTTTTCAAAAACAACAAGCTATCCAGGTAAAAACCCTCCCACGGGTTATTCCCGGTCAACTCAACAGTATGTGGTCTGTAATGGAGACACTAAACACAGCACTTTTTGTTTTTGATTTTGGGGGACTTCTCCATGAAATAATGTCGTGGAAATTTACAGAAAAATTATGTTAAAGAAAATTTTATATGACCTACTGAAATGCCTCCCACGCATTCCTCACTGCCGTAGAAGGTGACAAAGGGAACGGGAGGGGGGCCAAAAACCCCCCACTCCTTTATTTTAACTTTCCAAAAAGGGGGAAACAGAAAAAGGAGTAAACACAAAGGTTTCTTTCCCCCCCGGGAAGGCTCGTTTTTGGGGTGTCTAAAGTGTGTCATGTAACCAAGATGAGAAAAAAGGGGGAAAATAGGTGGGTATTTTTTGGGGAAAGGAACCGGAGGGTTTTTGGCTCTGATGAAAGGAAGCCCCCAAGGGGTTTAAAGGGGGGAAAGAGTGGTTTGGGAATGTTTTTGGAAAGTAAAGCCCCGGGGGTTTTAGTGAGGGAAAAGAGCAAGGGAAGGATAGCCCCTACCCCTTAACGGATTGTGGAGTATGTGATGAGTGAAAAAAAGTAAACTCAAACTTGTTTGGGGGGTTAAAACTAAAACCCTTGATAAAAGAAGAGGGGTGATCATTGTGCAAAACCGCACCGGGGCATGAAAAAGAAAGATAAATGAGAAAAAGGGGTTTTGGTTTTGATGCAAAAGATGGGGTTTAAATAGTAAAGGGTGATTTGAATGCAAAGGTGAGAATGGGGCATTTTGGGGAAAAAAAAAGGGAAAAAAGGGGGGTGTTCATTGTTGTAAAGGGGAAAGGTGATAGTTTGAAAGTTTTTATTGCTGAAAAAGGACTGGTGTTTGGGAATACCGGGTTTTTAAAAAGCGAGATTTTTACATAATTAAAACGTATTTAAGTAGGAAAAAGAGGGCCCCAAAGAGCATTTTTGGTTTAACGTGTTAATTGAAGGCACCCCCGAAAGAGGGGGATTTTTTGGATTTAAGTGCTGAAAATTTCAACTGGAGGGATGTTTTGATCATTACTTTTGGAGGCGAAGGTGAAGACTTGTGGGGGTTTTTCAGAAGAGAGAATTTTGGGGTGAAGAGAGGAGTGAGATAAGTGAAACTTGGGATGGAGAAATTGTTAGGAAATAAACCCGGGGGGAGACCCGAGTACAAAAAAGGAAAAAATTTAAAAACAAAGGGGGTAAGGGGATTTGGGGGGGAATGGGGGGTTAAATTTAAACGAAGCAGTGATGGGTTTTCGCCCAAAAAAAGCTTGTTTGGGGGGGAGAACGTGGGAAAGGGGGGTTTTATTAAAAAGGGGAGTGAGTGGTGGGATGAAGAAAGTAAGAGTATTAGTGAAAGAAAGAAGAGGCATTTCGAAAGATTTTTGCAGGGGAAAAAAACAAATGAGTGGGGGATGTATAAAAGAAAGAGGGGAGGAGGGCAAGAGAAAGTGCAAAGGTGAAAAAAGGGGAAATGAGAGGGTTTGGGGGGAGAGAGAAACAAATTTAAAATTTTTGGGAGAATAAAAAGAGGTTTTTTGGGAAAGGGGGTAAAAAAAGTGAGTAAAAACAAGGGGGCAAATGGGAACTTCTGGGGAAGGGGCTATTTGGGGGGGTGAAAACAAGAAAAGGGGGAAAGTGAGAAGGGGAAAGGAGGAGTATTTTGAAGTATGTTGAATCTGTTTTTATGATAGAGTGGCAAAATAGGGGTTTTTTTTTTTTGGGCGGATGGGGTGGGAAAATGAGAGGGGGAAAGGGGAAAAAGAAATTTGGGAAACACAGAAGAGGTAGTAAAAGCTTTTCGAAGATGAAAGCCGGCAAGGCAGCAGTTTTGGGTGGTATTTGGGTGTGGAACTTAATTTAAAAAAGGGGGTGACTGAATTTTGACGGTTTTGGAAAGGGTTTTTAAATGTATGTTAAATTTCAGGGTGGGGTTGCCTGGGGGATTGGCGCAATGCTTGTCCCAGGCCATTGTACAAAGGAAAAGGGGTGATAAAGTGAGTGCCCCAAATTACAGGGGAAATAAGTTTTTTTGAGTTTTCCCCGTAAATTAAGGGGAGGGTATTTTTTTGAGGGGGTAAGGGCATTACAACACCAACGGGAAAAGGGAGCAGTGTGGTTTCAGAAGTTAGGGGGACGTGTGGATCAACAGTTTCTTTGAAAAATTTAGTGAGAAATACTTAAAAAGCAAAGGGATTTGTATGTCCCAAATTTTATGGATCGGGAAAAAGGCAAATGATAAGTTGATAGAGATCTCTGTGGAAGGTTTTTAAGAAATAGGGTGGGAGGCAAGTTGCCCAGAAGCAGGAAAATTATCTACGAGGATTTTAAGGGGCATGGGGACTTTAAAAAAGAGGGGAAAAGTGAGGGGTTCTCAGTGAATAAGGGTTTGCGGCAGGGTGGTAAATTTTCTCCAGGGTTTTTAAAATTTTTTTAAAGGAGGGGATTTTAGGGAGGTAAAAGCAAGAGTTTTGGAAAGGGGGGAAAAGAATAAAAGTCTTTTTGTGGATAAAGAGTTTGGGGAAATGATCAGTTGTTGTTCGCTGATGTTTACAGCGCGGGTGGCTGATTCATGTGAGAAATTTGCAAAAAGCCTGGTGATTGAGTTTGGTAAATTTTGTGTGAAAGAAGAAATTTAAAAAGAGAAAAAGTGAATAAAAAGCAAGGTTATTAGGTACAGTAGGGGTTGAGGGTCAAGTCAATTGGGAGGTAAGTTTAAAATGGAAAAAAAACGGGAGGAAGTAAAGGGGTTTTTTAGATATCTGGATGGATCGGGCCCGCAAATGGAACCAGGGGAAGGGGAAGTAAATCATAATGTAGGGGGGGGGCCCGGAAATCCTGGGGATTTGAAAAAAGTGTGGAAGCGAGAACATTTCTGGGAAAGAAAAAAATGGGTATTTTGAAGGAAAAAGGGTTCCAACAATTTGGGTAGGTTCGGGGCGGGCTATGGTTTAGAGTTGTGCGCAGGGGGGGGATGTGTTTGGAAAATGAAAATTTTTGGGGACAATGGGGTGGTGAGGGGTTTGATCGAAAAGTAAAGAAAAGGTAAAAGAGATGTGTGGCAATAAAAAGAGCGGTTAAAGGAGCAAAAGGGGGGTTTTTTAAAAATGGTTTTGGGCACATGGAAGAATATGAGGAAAATTGACCAAGGGGAAATATATGGCGGTGGGGAGGGAACGGGGAGAAGGGGGAGCCCCAAATTGGAGGGGGAAAATGGAGTGAAAAATTTTTGGTGATGGGGGCCTTGAACATGCAGGAGGGTGAAAGGAGGGCAAGGAATAGATGAATTGGATCGATGGGGAAAAACTGGGTTGCCCGGCTGTCAGGGGTTTGAAACAGGGCATGTGAAGCGTTGGGGTAACCCATGGAGGTTGTGTGGGGCCTGGATGGGGGAAAAGGGAGCTCGGTTTTTGGGCCCATTATTGTATAAACACGAGCCCGGGAGTTGGAACAAGGGGGCCTTTTTTTGTTTTTTTCCTAGTGCTAACCTCCACACAAAGGGGGGGAGGGGAGGGTTTCCCATGTTTGGCGAGGTGGCGAGGGGAATGAAAAAAAGGGCAAAAACAGTTGAATTGTTTTGCATGGGTGTATATGAAATTGCCCCGTGGTGAATATATATGGGGACATTGAGATGTATAGGTGTGTATATTTGCGTGTGTGGACGTGAATGTATATCCCTTGTGTATGGGTGGTTTGGGGGCCTTTCTTCGTCTTTTTTCCTTCGCAAAACCTGGGAAAAATGCGGAGACAGCGAAAAAGGGCAAAATAAATAAAAAAGGGTAAAGGGAAGAGGGGTTTTTGGGAATGTCTTGGGAGTAAAGTCGGGGAAAGTGAGGGGGACAAGAGCAAAGGAAGGATAGCAGTACTTTCCCGAAAAAAGGAGTTTGGGAGTATGTGAAAAAGAATGTAAGAAAGTAAATTTCGATTAATATGGGTAAAAATGAAAGTTGATGGGAGAGATGGGTGATTATTGGGGGCATATGCACCTGGGCATGGAAGAAAGAAACATAGAGGCCAAAATGTTTTGGGAGCAGCTGAATAGTGTGTTTGGGTTTTTTATGCGCGAACCCCGGTTTTTAGTGATGGGGGGATTTGAATGCAAAGGTGATTTTAAAGTGGGAGTTGAGGGGAAAAATTGTATACATTGGGGGGTTTTAGTGTTTTAAATGGAAATAGGAAAAGCTTGTAATCTATGTGCTTAAAAAAAGGGGCTGATGATTGGGGAAAACCTGGGTTTAAAAAGCCCAGAATACAAAGTAAAACGTTGGGGATGAGAGAGCTTGGGGAAATGAGGGCCCCGTTGTTTTTTCGCTGATGATCAGCGCTGGGGGCTGAAACATGTGAGAAAAAATGCAAAACTGGGGGACTGGGTTTTTGGGAAAAATGTGTGGAAAAAGAAAGTTAAGGGGTAAATGGAAAAAAAAAGCAAAAGGGTTTTTAGGTAAGTGGGGGGAGGGTCAAGTCAATTTGGGGGGGGGAGTTTGAATGGGAGAAAAACTGGAGGGAAATGAAGTGTTTTTTGATATCTGGGAAATGGAATTTTGGCCCGCGGAAAGGAACCCTGGAAACGGAAGTGGAAACATAGGGTGGGGGAGGGGGGGAAAATTCTGGGGGGCCCGAAAATGTGTGGGAAATCGAGAACCCTTTTCTCGGAAAGCAAAAAAAGGGGATATTTTAAGGGAAAAGTGGTTCCAACAATGTTGTATGGTTTCGAGGCTGGGCTATGGAAAAGTTGTGCGCGGGGATGGATGTGCTGGAAATGAGATGTTTGAGGACAAGGGTGTGGGTGGGGGGTTTTGATCGAGTAGAAACGAAGGGGAAAGGGAGAAAAGTGTGGAAATAAAAAGAGCGTGGTTGAGAGAGCAAAAAGGGGGTTTTTTGAAGGGGGTTGGGCACATGGAGAGGATGATGGAAAGACTGCCCAAAGAAAATAAAATTGTCGGGGGGGAGGGAGCAAGGAAAAAGGGGGAAAACCAAAATTGGAGGTGGAAAGAGGGAGTAAAAAAAGTTTTTTGGTGATGGGGGCCTGAACATCCCGGGGGGGAAAAAAGGAGGGAAAAGGAATAAGTAAAATTGGACGATGGGGTTATCCCGGGGGTTAAACGGGCTGACAGGTTAAATAAAGGCATGTGAAGCGTCTGGGGAAAACCAGGGAAAGCTGCTAGGAAATTTATTTTTTGCGGTGTGGACGTATTTAAAAAACATGTGTAGGGGGGGGTTTGGGGCCCCATTTTCTTTCGTCTGTTTCCTTCCCGCTACCTCGCAAACCCCCGGGGGGGAACAGCGACAAAAAAAAAAAAAAAAAAAAAAACAGTAATTAGGAGAGATGGCCAAGACGTTTTTGGGATTAGGGTTTTAATTGACTGGCGCGCGAAAGAAAGATTTTTTGGATGAAAATGTGCTGAAGGTAAAAGGGGGAGGGATGCCCGATCTTTAAACTTGTGGGGGCAAAGGGTGAAGATTTGTATGGGTTTTAAAGAAAAGAAAGTGAATGGGGGGTGAAGAGGGGGGGGTGAAGTAAGTAAAGCTTGGGATGGAACTTGTTGGGGAAATTCCCCAAGGAAAGATTTGATACAGAAGGGAAAAAAGGTAAAGAAAAAAGGAAAAGAAGGGGAGGGGGGGAGGAAGGGGATGTTTTTGGGGAAACAGTGATGGATTGCCAAAAAAATGCTTGGCTTTAAAGAGTGGGAGGGGGGTTTTGTTAGAAAGGTAGTGATTTGGGGGGATGAAAAGAAGAGTATTGGGAAAAAAGAAAAGAGAGGGGAAAATTTGGACGATTTTTCCCAAAAAAAAAATGAAATTGAGGGGAAAAGATGTAAAATAAAAAAGGGGAACAGGAGGTCAAGAAAAAGGTGCAAGAGGTAAAAAAAAGGGGCAAATGAGATTTGGGGGTTTTAGAGAGAAATAAATTAAATTTTGGGGAGAATAAAAAGATGTTCTGGAAGGGGGTAAATAAAGTGCGTAAGAAAAGGGAGCAAATGGAACTCAGTAAAGGGGGCGAAAATGGGGAGGTGAAAAACCAAGTTGGTGATGTGAAAAAGGGAAGAATGGAGTGAGTATTTTGAAGGAAATTTTTAAATGTTTTTGGGATGAAAAAGGGGCCCAGTTTAAAGGGTGTTTTGGTCGAGGTTGTCCCAAGGGGTGAGGGGGTTTGGGGAAAATATTTGGTAAACAAAAGGGGTAGAAAAAAGGCTTTGCGGAAAATGAAACCCCAGAAAGGCACCCGGGTTTGGAAAAGTATTGCATTTGGAATTTTAAAAAAAAAAGGGGGTAAACCGTATTTTTGGACGGGTTTTGGTAAGGTTATTTAATGTTTTTATAAACTCATGGTGGGGTGCCTGAGGATTGCGAAGGGCGTCATAGTGCCATTGTAAAAAGGGCAAAGGGGAAAATTGAGTGCCCCAAATTACAGAGGTAAAAATTTGTTGAAAATTCCTGGAAAAATCATATGGGGGGGTATTGTTTTGGAGGTGAAGGCATGAAACTGAGCAAAAAGTTTGGGGGAAAGAGCAGGGGTTTTTCAGAAGGGTAGAGGATGTGGGAAACAGGTTTTTGTTTTGAAGAATGTAGGGGAAAATCCTTAAAAAAAGAAAAATGGATTTGTTGAAACATTTAGGATCTGGAGAAGGCATTTTAATAGATTTTGAAGAGATCTCGGGGAAAGGAAATTAAGAGTAAAAGGTGTGGGAGGCAAGTTGTTAGAAACAGGGAAAAAATTTTTTTCGAAAGGGTGTAAGGCATGTGTACGAGTAGGAAGAGAGGAAAGTGATTGGTTTTCAAACGAATGGGAGGTTTTTCGGCAAGGGGTGTGTGATTTTCTCCCCTGGGGTTTTTTAATTTGTTTATGGATGGGGTTAAATTTGGGAGGGGAATGCAAGAGTTTTTTGGAAAAAAGGGGGAAGTAAAGAAGTCGGTTGGGGATGAGAAGCTTTGGAAAATGAGTCAGTTGTTGTTTTCCCCGATGATACAGCGCGGTGCTGATTCATGTGAGAAACGCAGAAGCTGGGGTGAGTTTTGGAAAAATGTGTGAAAGAAGAAAATTTTAAAATAGATGTGAATAAAAGCAAGGTAATTAGGTACCCAAAAGGGTTGAGGGGCAAGTCAAATTGGGGGGTGAGTTTTAAAGGAAAAAAAAAAACTGGGGGAAGTGAAGTGTTTTTTAAAAATCGGGGGGTGGAATTTGGCAGGGGGATGGGAACCCTGGAACCCGAATGGATCAAAAGGGGGGGGGAGGGGGCAAAAAAATTTTGGGGGCCTTGAAGAAAGTGTTTGGGAAATCGAGAACATTATCTCGGAAAACAAAAAAAGGGGATGTTTGAAGGAATAAATGGTTTCCCAACCCATGTTTGTAGGTTTCGAGGCGTGGGCTATTATAATTTGGGGCGCAGGAGGATGGATGTGCTGGGAAAAAGAAATTTTGAGGGCAATGGGGTGTGAGGTGTTTTATCGAGTAAGAACGTAAGGGTTTAAAAGGGGATGTGTGGAAATAAAAAGAGCGTGGTTTAGAGAGGAGAAAAGGGTGTTTTGAAATGGTTTGGTCACATGGGGAGGGAAAGAATGGGAAAGATTGACCAAGAGGATAAAACGTGTCGGAGGGGGAGGGGAAAGAAAAGAAGAGGGGGACCAAATTGGAGGTGGAAAAATGGGGTGAAAAAAAATTTTTTTGTGATCGGGGCCTGAAAATGCCCGGGGGTGAAAAAAAGGGCAAGGAAAAGAGTGAATTTGGGGCGATGTGGTATACCCGGGGTTTACGGGTGTCCCGGGGATTAAACAAGGCATGTGAAGCCTGGGCTAATCCAAAGGAAAGCTGTGTAGGTTTTGGTTAAATTTTCGGTTTGGACGTATGTAAATACAAGTGTATGGGGGTGGGGTTTGGGGCCCTTTCCCTTTTGTCTGTTTCCTTTCGCTACCCCGCAAACGCGGGGGAAAAGCGGGCAAAGCAAAAAAAAAAAAAAGGCCCCTCTCTGTTTTTAACCTAAAATTTGCTAATGGGGGGAAAAGGGATAGTATGAAAAAAAAAAAAAATAATATAAATATATAAAAAATATATATATATAATATATATAATATATATTTTTTATATATAATAAAATAAAAATATTTGGTTTTTGTTTTGTTTTTTTGGACAAAATTTGGGAAGGGAGGAAAATGCGTGGGGGCTTTGTAAGGTCAGGTTTAGTTGGGGTTTGGGGGTAGAGGGCCTCTTAAAAAGGGGAAAATTTGCTTGTAAGCAAAAATTTCAGTCCCCTGGGGGGCAGACTCTGAAGTTAAACTTTTTAAATTTTGGGGATGCCCGACCAGATTTTTTTTGAAAGGAAAAGTGTAGCAAGCTGGCACAAGCCCCTTAGAAGGATAAATGTTTTTGGGTTTTTTTTTTAGTAAAAGGGTTTTTTTTTTTTCTTGCATTTTTTTAGTAAATAATTTTTCTTTTAATGCATATGTATATCCAAAAGGAAAAGTGGGAGAAAAAATTTGGGGGTGGAAAGATGGAGGGGAAAAGTTTTTGAGTGATCGGGCCCGAACATCAGGGGGTTGAAAGGCGGGCAAGGGATAGAGAAAATTTGGGATCAGGTGGTATCCCGGGGGTTTTTATGTGCGTCAGGGTTTAAAAATCAGGGCAGGTAAAGGGAAATCGGGAAAAACCATGGAAATTTTGGTGGGGCCGGGATGGGGAAAGGGGAGCGGGGTTTTCAGGCTTTATTGCATGACAGCTAGAAAAGAGTGTGAACAAGGGGACCTTTGTTGTTTTTTTCCTAGCGCTCCCCCAACCGCACCCAAAAAGGGGGGGGGAGGGGTTTGGATTCCATGGGGGGTGGCGAGGGGGGCAAGGGGAATGAAAAAGGCAAAACAGTTTTAAATTGTGTGCTTTGGGATAATGTATGTTTTCTGTGTTTGTATAAATATGTGTACATTGAGATGTATGGGGAATGTAAAATTTGCGGGGTGTGGAGGGGTTATGTATAAAACATTGAAGGGGGTGGGTTGGGCCCAAATTTTTTTCCCGGCGGGTTCCCTTGTCTCCCTCGCAGATGCGGGAGAAACCCGACAAAGAAAAATTAAATAAAAAATAAATAAAAATGCCAAAATGAAAATTTCTTGTAAAAAGCAAAAACATTGCGGAAAATTTTAAATTGAGTTTTTTTGTGTTCCTGCAGTTGGGGGAAACCTTTGGAAATTTCCGCGGGGCCCCTGGTTTTGGATAGGGAGCTGGGGTTTCAGTGCTTTAAACCCATGACAGCGAGAGAGGGGGTTGAATAAAACGTGGCCTTTCTTTTCCTGTTCCTACCTCACTAATGTAAAAAATTGGAAAACCAAAGTATGAAAGAAAAAAAGTGAACTGTTGCTGGCTACTAAATTTTTTTGCTAAATATAAAAGCTTGCTTTTTTTGGTTCCCATTGTTTCTTTTTTTTGCTTTTTTTTTTATACTGATTGCTGTATACTGAATACCCCAAAAGGGAAACTATACCAGCCTAAACCTTTAAATGGTGTGAACCCCTGAGATGTGTGAATTAAAAGGGAAGAGTAAAATTCAAAAAATTAAATTTTAAATTTTGTAAAGTCATGGGTTAAAACCTTTCACATACATTTGTTCACATATAATTGTTGTGAAAAAGAGGGGAATTTTGGGGTGAAAAGGTGGTGAGAGAAAAGGTGATTTTGGGAAGGAAAACCTGTGTGGGGAAAAAGTATCAAAGAGCCCTGTGTACAAAAAGGAAAAAGGGGAGAAAAATGAAAAAAAGGGGAGGGGGGGAGGAAGGGGAAAATTATTTGGGGAATCATGATGGATTGGCAAAGGATGCTTGGGGGCATGAGAAGAGTGGGAGGTGGGCTTTTAAAGAAAGGGTAGGGGAGTGGGGGATGAAAAAAGTAAGAGTTTTGGGAAAGAAAAAGAAGGGCTTTTGGGACTTTTTTTGGGGAAAAAATGCAATTGATGGGAAATATAAAAGAAAGAGACAGGAGGTAAGAGAAAGGTGCAGGAGGGAAAAAAAAGGGGAAAAGAAGTTGGGGGGAAGAGTATCATTAAATTTTTTAAAGGGGAATAAAAAGAGGGTTTTGGAAGGGGTAAATAAAGGCTTTAAAAACAAGGGGGCAAATGGGGAAATTCAGTGAAGGGGTAAAAAAGGGGAGTTTATAAAAAGTAGTGGTGATTTTGGGGAAGGGGATTGGGAAAGATTTTTTTAAAAGGGTTTTTTTGAATTGGGCTGATACCGAGTGGCAGATATAGGGTGTTTGGGTCGAGGTGGTGGCAAAGGAGGGGGTTAGGGAAAAAGATTTTGGGTTTAAAAGAGAAGAGGGAGTAAAAGCCCCTTTCGGAAAAAGGGGAAAAACCCCCGGGAAGGCAAACAGGTTTGGATGGTAATTTCAGTGGAAAATTAAAAAAGGGGGTGGGTGTAAATTTTGACTGGTTGGGGAGGTTTTTTTAAAAGTATGTTTTGACTCATTTGGGAGGTGCCTAGGATTGGCGGGGAAAGCGTGCCCTAGTGCCCTTTGTACAAAGGCAAAGGGGATAAAGAGGAGTGCTCAAATTACGAGGGAAAAAATTTGTTGAGTATTCCTGGAAAAATTTTAAAAAAGGGGGGGGGTAAATTTATTGAGAAAAATGAAGGCATTACAAGCAAACATTTGGGGGAAACATGTGGTTTTAGAAGTGGGAGAGGATGTTTGGTTTAGGGGTTTTTTCTTTTAAAATGTTGTAAAATACTTAGAAAAAGGGAAAAAGGGTTTGTATGTAAGGGATTTTTTGGGTCTGGGGAAGGGATATGAAAAGTTGATTTGAGATGCTCGTGGAAAAGGGATTAAAAATATAAGGTGGGGGGAGGCAAATTTTTTGAAGCAGTTTTTAAATTTTTAACGAGGATGTAAGGGAAAAGTGTAGTTTAGGAAGAAAAGGAAAGGAAATTTTTTTTTTTTCAGAAAAAGTAGGTTTGCGCAGGGGTGTTGGGGATGTCTCCAAAGGGTTTTTTTAATTTTGGGTTTTATGGATGGGGTTTTTAGGGAGGTAAATGCAAGATTTTTGGAAAGAGGGGCAAGTATAAGCCCTTTTTTGGGGGTTTGAGAGAGTTTGGGAAAAGGGATTTAAAGTTTTGTTCGCTTATAAAAAGCGCTGGGGGCGGATTCATGTGAGAAACTGCAGAACTGGGGACGATTTTTTGGAAAAAGGTGTGGAAGAAAAAGTTAAGAGAAAATGTGAATAAGACAATTTAAATTTGGTACAGTAAGGGTTGAGGGTCAATCAATTGGGGGGTGATTTTGAAGGGAGATAAACGGGAAAGGAAAGTAAAAGTGTTTTAAAAATATCGGGAGGGTTTCTGTCAGGGGAAAGGAAACCCAGGAAGCGGAAGTGGATCAAAGGGGGGGGGGGGGGGGCAAAATTTTTTGGGGACCCTTTGGGAAAAATGTGTGGAAGTCGAGAACATTATCTCGGAAAGAAAAAATGGTATTTTTTTAAAAGGAAATTTGGTTCCAACAATGTTGTAGGGTTTTGCAGGCGGGGTTTAGGGAATAGATTTTGTGCGCAGGGGATGGATGTGTGGGAAATGAGATTTTTTGAGGCAATGGGGTTGGTGTGAGGGGGTTTTGATCGAGTAAAAACAAAAGGGTAAGAGAAAATTTTGGGGAAAATAAAAAAGCGTGGTTGAAGAGCAGAAAAAGGGTTTTTGAAAGGGTTTTTGGGCACAGGGAAAATGAGTGAGGAAAGTTTGACCAAGGGGAAATATATTTTGTCGGGGGGTGGAGGAACGGGGAAAAGGGGGAAAACCAAATTGGGGTGGAAAGAGGGAGTGAAAAGGATTTTGGTGATGGGGGCCCTGAAAAATCGGAAAGGGTGAAAGGAGGGAAAGGGAAAAAGGGTAAATTTGGAGCGATGGGTAAAACGGGGGTTGCCCGTGCTGTAAATTTTTTGGGGAATCAAGGCATGTGAACCCTCCGGGGTAAACCAGGGAAAAGCGGTAGGAAATGTATTTTGCGTGGGGTGGCGTGTGTATGTACATGTGGGATGGGGGGGTTGGGGGGCCCTTTCTTTCGTCTGTTTCCCCTTTCGCTACCATCGCAAACGCGGGGGACAAACGACGAGGAAAAAAAAAAAAAAAAAATTTAAAGTTGTGTCACATTATATACACCAAAAAGTAAAACCCCTACGCAATTTTCACCTTACAAAACGGTTTTCCATAAATGGGTAAGACTACCATAAATGAATCAGCAGGCTCCCTTCATTATGGTGATGTTGCTGGGGAACAGCAGGTATATCACAAAAAATGTTTTTTGGGGGCCCCGGTGTGGATGGGAAAAGATTTTGGGGTGTTATACATGCCCAAAAAGTTTTTTTGTGGGCAGAAAGTCCCCTTTTTTTTGTTTATGAAAACCTTCCTTTTAAAAAGGGGAAAAGGTAAAGCAAGTATAAAAAATAAAAGAAATATGTTTATAACAGACATTTAAAAAAAAAAGTGAAGTTTCAAGTTAAAAAAAAATGGAAAAAACCCAAAAAAACCCTCACGTTTTTTATTGTTTAAAAAATTTATGCCCCAGCAAAAAGCCAATTTTCACACTTTCCCGGTAATTTTTTTATTTTAAATCATGGAAAAATTTTTTGGGGGGGGCCGGGTGTGGGAAAAGGGGGCTGGCTGGTTTGGGCTGGGAAAACAACCCCTCCAGTTTTTTTCTTTTCCCAAAAGAAAGAAAAAGAGAAGGTTCGTTCCCCCTGTTCTTAACGCTACTTTTCTGATGTGGGGAAAAGACAAAATGCATGAAAATATATATAATTTTTTTTAAAATATATAAAAATATATATATATAAAAATTTTAAATATAAATATATATATTATCCCGGGGAAAGGGGAATTTAAAAATACTTCCCAAAGTAAATTTCCCCCGTGTCGTAGAAAGGGGACTAAAAAGGGAGGGAGCGGGGCGGAAATCCCCCCCCCCAAAAATTTTTTTTTTTTTAAAATTTTCCAAAAAAAGGAAAAGGGGGGCCCGGTGAGGATATTCCAAAAAAAGGCCCCTCCCCTGGTTTTTAACGCTAAAACCCCCCGCTAACCCCGGGGAAAAGGCAAATATTTTTAAAAAAAAAAAAAAAAAAATATATATATAAAAAATATAATATAATATATATATATATATATATATAAAAATAAAGTTGATAAAAGATGCTCTGGGAAAAAGGGATTAAAAAAATATTTTGGGAGGAAAGTTGTTAAACAGTGAAAAGTTTTTATCGAGGATGTAAGGCAAAGTTACGTGCGGAAGAGAGGGAAAATGATTGGTTCTCATTTAATGTAGGTTTTGCGGCAGGGGGGTGTGATTTTCTCCATGGTTTTTTAAATTTTTTTATGGATGGGGGTTTTAGGGGGGTAAATGGGAAGATTTTGGAAAGAGGGGCCCCGTATGAAGTCTGTTGGGGGTGAGAGGGCTTGGGAAAATGATCAGTTTTATGTTCCTGATTATACAGCGCTGGTGGCGATTCAGTGAGAAACTGCAGAAGCCCGGGGCCCAGTTTTGGGGAAAGGTTTTGGAAGAAAAAAAGGTTTAAAAGTAAAGTGAAAAAGAGCAAGTTTATTAGGGACAGAAAGGGGTTTAGGGGCAAGTCCCAAATTTGGGGGGTGATTGAATGGAGAAAAACGGGGAAGGAAGTGTTTTTAGATATCCCGGGATGGATCTGGGAGCGGAAGGAACCATGGAAGCGGGAAATGGATCATAGGGGGGATGGGGGGGGAAAATTCCTTTGGGGCCTTGAAGAATGAGTGGAAGTCGAAAAAATTATCTCGGAAAAACAAAAAATGGGTATTTTGAAGGAATAAATGGTTCCAACAATGTTGTAAAGGGTTTCGAGGCGTGGGCTATTGGGTAGAGTTTTGTGCAGGAGGAAAGGATGGCTGGAAAAGAGATGTTTGAGGGCAATTTTTGGGGTGAGGTTTGGTTTTATCGAGTGAAAAAACAAAAGGGGAAGGGGAATTTTTGGGAAAAAAAAGAGCGTTGGGGGGGGGGGTTGGGAGAGAAAAGAGGGTTTTGAAGTGGGGTTTGGGGACATGGGGAAAAATGGGGGTGAGGAAAAAATTTACCAAGAATATAGTGTCGGAGGGGGAGGGAAAGAGGAGAAGAGGGAACCAAATTTGGGGGTGGAAAGATTTTTTTTTTTTTTTTTTTATACTTTGTCGCTGTCTCCCGCGTTTGCGAGGTAGCGCAAGAAACAGACGAAAGAAATGGCCCAACCCCCCCATACACATGTACATACAACGTCCACACACGCAAATATACATACCTACACAGCTTTCCATGGTTTACCCCAGACGCTTCACATGCCTTGATTCAATCCACTGACAGCACGTCAACCCCTGTATACCACATCGCTCCAATTCACTCTATTCCTTGCCCTCCTTTCACCCTCCTGCATGTTCAGGCCCCGATCACACAAAATCTTTTCACTCCATCTTTCCACCTCCAATTTGGTCTCCCTCTTCTCCTCGTTCCCTCCACCTCCGACACATATATCCTCTTGGTCAATCTTTCCTCACTCATTCTCTCCATGTGCCCAAACCATTTCAAAACACCCTCTTCTGCTCTCTCAACCACGCTCTTTTTATTTCCACACATCTCTCTTACCCTTACGTTACTTACTCGATCAAACCACCTCACACCACACATTGTCCTCAAACATCTCATTTCCAGCACATCCATCCTCCTGCGCACAACTCTAATCCATAGCCCACGCCTCGCAACCATACAACATTGTTGGAACCACTATTCCTTCAAACATACCCATTTTTGCTTTCCGAGATAATGTTCTCGACTTCCACACATTTTTCAAGGCTCCCAAAATTTTCGCCCCCTCCCCCACCCTATGATCCACTTCCGCTTCCATGGTTCCATCCGCTGCCCGATCCACTCCCAGATATCTAAAACACTTCACTTCCTCCAGTTTTTCTCCATTCAAACTCACCTCCCAATTGACTTGACCCTCAACCCTACTGTACCTAATAACCTTGCTCTTATTCACATTTACTCTTAACTTTCTTCTTCCACACACTTTACCAAACTCAGTCACCAGCTTCTGCAGTTTCTCACATGAATCAGCCACCAGCGCTGTATCATCAGCGAACAACAACTGACTCACTTCCCAAGCTCTCTCATCCCCAACAGACTTCATACTTGCCCCTCTTTCCAAAACTCTTGCATTTACCTCCCTAACAACCCCATCCATAAACAAATTAAACAACCCTGGAGACATCACACACCCCTGCCGCAAACCTACATTCACTGAGAACCAATCACTTTCCTCTCTTCCTACACGTACACATGCCTTACATCCTCGATAAAAACTTTTCACTGCTTCTAACAACTTGCCTCCCACACCATATATTCTTAATACCTTCCACAGAGCATCTCTATCAACTCTATCATATGCCTTCTCCAGATCCATAAATGCTACATACAAATCCATTTGCTTTTCTAAGTATTTCTCACATACATTCTTCAAAGCAAACACCTGATCCACACATCCTCTACCACTTCTGAAACCACACTGCTCTTCCCCAATCTGATGCTCTGTACATGCCTTCACCCTCTCAATCAATACCCTCCCATATAATTTACCAGGAATACTCAACAAACTTATACCTCTGTAATTTGAGCACTCACTCTTATCCCCTTTGCCTTTGTACAATGGCACTATGCACGCATTCCGCCAATCCTCAGGCACCTCACCATGAGTCATACATACATTAAATAACCTTACCAACCAGTCAACAATACAGTCACCCCCTTTTTTAATAAATTCCACTGCAATACCATCCAAACCTGCTGCCTTGCCGGCTTTCATCTTCCGCAAAGCTTTTACTACCTCTTCTCTGTTTACCAAATCATTTTCCCTAACCCTCTCACTTTGCACACCACCTCGACCAAAACACCCTATATCTGCCACTCTGTCATCAGACACATTCAACAAACCTTCAAAATACTCATTCCATCTCCTTCTCACATCACCACTACTTGTTATCACCTCCCCATTTACGCCCTTCACTGAAGTTCCCATTTGCTCCCTTGTCTTACGCACCCTATTTACCTCCTTCCAGAACATCTTTTTATTCTCCCTAAAATTTACTGATAGTCTCTCACCCCAACTCTCATTTGCCCTTTTTTTCACCTCTTGCACCTTTCTCTTGACCTCCTGTCTCTTTCTTTTATACTTCTCCCACTCAATTGCATTTTTTCCCTGCAAAAATCGTCCAAATGCCTCTCTCTTCTCTTTCACTAATACTCTTACTTCTTCATCCCACCACTCACTACCCTTTCTAAACAGCCCACCTCCCACTCTTCTCATGCCACAAGCATCTTTTGCGCAATCCATCACTGATTCCCTAAATACATCCCATTCCTCCCCCACTCCCCTTACTTCCATTGTTCTCACCTTTTTCCATTCTGTACACAGTCTCTCCTGGTACTTCCCCACACAGGTCTCCTTCCCAAGCTCACTTACTCTCACCACCTTCTTCACCCCAACATTCACTCCTCTTTTCTGAAAACCCATACTAATCTTCACCTTAGCCTCCACAAGATAATGATCAGACATCCCTCCAGTTGCACCTCTCAGCACATTAACATCCAAAAGTCTCTCTTTCGCACGCCTGTCAATTAACACGTAATCCAATAACGCTCTCTGGCCATCTCTCCTACTTACATAAGTATACTTATGTATATCTCGCTTTTTAAACCAGGTATTCCCAATCATCAGTCCTTTTTCAGCACATAAATCTACAAGCTCTTCACCATTTCCATTTACAACACTGAACACCCCATGCATACCAATTATTCCCTCAACTGCCACATTACTCACCTTTGCATTCAAATCACCCATCACTATAACCCGGTCTCGTGCATCAAAACCGCTAACACACTCATTCAGCTGCTCCCAAAACACTTGCCTCTCATGATCTTTCTTCTCATGCCCAGGTGCATATGCACCAATAATCACCCACCTCTCTCCATCAACTTTCAATTTTACCCATATTAATCGAGAATTTACTTCTCTACATTCTATCACATACTCCCACAACTCCTGTTTCAGGAGTATTGCTACTCCTTCCCTTGCTCTTGTCCTCTCACTAACCCCTGACTTCACTCCCCAGACATTTCCAAACCACTCTTCCCCTTTACCCTTGAGCTTCGTTTCACTCAGAGCCAAAACATCCAGGTTCCTTTCCTCAAACATACTACCTATTCCCCTTTTTTCACATTTTGGTTAAAATCCACACACATTTGGGAAACCCCCACCGAGCCTTCGAGGGGGCTGAGCACCCCCCCGGTGACTCCTTTTTCTTTTTTCCCATTTTAGAAAGTTAAAAAAACAAGGAGGGAGGATTTCCGGCCCCCCGCTCCCCCGTCCCCCCTAGTCGGGTTTTTACGACAAAGCGAGAATACGTGGGAATTAATTTTTTTCACCCAAACCCCAGGGATTAAAATACATATTAATAAAATATACACACACACAACAAAACACACACTTTCCCCACATACCCCACACACAAAAAAACACATCATATATATACAAATGAAAAAATTTTTAAGAAACATTTAGAAAACAAAAATTTTTTGCTTGAAATGAATGAAAAAAATGAATGTCACATAATTTTTGGGTTTAACCTCTGGCTTGGAAAATGGGAAATGTACAATTTTTCACAAAAAACGGCAATGCAATTTATATATATATATAAATTTATCCCCGGGGATAGGGGGGAAAAAATACTTCCCCGTATTTCCCCCGTGTCATAGAAGGCGACTAAAGGGAAGGAGCGGGGGGCTGGAAATCCTCCCCCCTTTTTTTTTTTTTTTTTTAATTTTTTCCAAAAAAAGGAACAGAAGGGGCCAAGTGAGGGTATTTCCCTCAATGGCCCAAGGGCCCCCGTTTTTTTAACGCAAACCCCGCTAACGGGGAAATTGGGGAATAATAAAAAAAAAAAAAAAAATATATACATATTTTTTGTAAAAAAGATCATGGGGATACTGTTCTGAATCTGATGAGCAGGATTAAAAAAGAGCACGGGGTTAAAATAAATAGAAAAAATAAACAAGGGATAATAGTGAAAATGAATGTAAAATTAAAGTTATTTTGGTTTTTAAAGGGGAGGGGCTTCATAAAAGTATAACAGGAAGGGGAAAATATAATCATGGTATTTGGGAGTAACGTTCATTATTATGGGGGGGTCAAAAAGAAAGAAGCTGTTAGTAAAAGGGCCCCCCGCAGGGGATAAAAACTAAGTGTGGAAAGGGATAGTGAAAAGAAGAAATCAAGGGGTGGAGTGTGCAAAACGGGGACTTTTCCCACTCACAGATGGATATGCATATGAAAGTAGGGCTTTAAAGGGGGCAAAAAAAAAAAGTGCAACAGAAGTAATAACTTTTCCCCAGTAAAGGGGGAATTTTGGAAAGAAAAATAACAGATATAAGAAAAGATATGGTGTGGGGAAAAAAAAAATTAGAAAGTAACTTGGA
>NW_027265065.1:0-13267 GCF_036320965.1 Panulirus ornatus
CTCTCATAAAATGTAAATAATAAGATAATTTGAAACACTTCTATACTAGAAATACATTTTCCCCACATGCAAAATATACCATAATACTCTTAGTTATCCGATACATGCCCAGTAAATACAATGTGAATGTCAAATAATACTTCAAAATTGTCGTCCATAGAACACAATTACTAATGGTCATATATTGACGTAACGATATTTTTTAAAACCCATATCTGTGTTCAGCATGGAAAAGTAACCCTTGATATGAGTTTTGAAGGAAAAACTATTTTTTTGAGAAAAATAGTAAAAAAAACGTGGGTATAGGTTCAGGCTATTTTTCAGCTCAAAAAAATTTTTCTCTCTAAATTGAAAAAATAATATAATGAAACTCTTCTATACTAGAAATAATCAAGGAAAATATATCATAATACTCTTAGTTACCGATGCATGCCCATAAATACAATGCGAATGGTCCCAAAAAATAGTTGAAAAATCCCCGTCAACATAAAAGAATTCTAATAGTCATATAGTTGACGTAACGAAATTATAACCCCAGATCTGTGTTCAGCATGAAAAAAAAACCCTTATTTAAGGTTCTGAAGGAAATCTATTTTTCTGAGAAAAACAGTAAAAATAGTGATTAATAAGTTCAGGTATTTTTCAGCTCAAAAATATTTTTCTCTCTAACTGAAATTAAGATATTGAAACTCTTCTATACTAGAAATAATCATGGAAAATATATCATAATACTCTCAGTTACCGAAGCATGCCCAGTAAATACAATGCGAAAGGTCAAAAAATAGTTGAAAATTGCCGTCACTTAAAAGATTTTTTAAATGGTCATACAGTTGAACTGAACGATAATTTAACGCCTCCCGATTCTTCATTGAGCATGAAAAATTTACCCTTATATGAGGTTTTTTAAGGGAAAATGTGAATGGACAAATAATATTGTAAAAATTGTCGTCATTTTTAACAATTACTAAATGGTTATATATTGACGTAACGATATTTTAAACCCCAGATCCGTGTTGAGAAGCAGAAAAATAACCCTTAATATAGGTTTTGAAGGAAATCTATTTTTCTGAGAAAAACATTAAAAACGTATTTTTTTTTCACCTCAAAAAAATTTTTCTCTCTAAATTGAAATATAAGAATTGAAACCTCTATACTAGAAATAATCATGGAAAATATATCATATACTCTTAGTTACCGATGCATGCCCAGTAAATACAATGCGAATGGTCAAAAAATAGTTGAAAATAGCCGTCACTTAAAAGATTCTAAATGGTCATATAGTAGACGAAACGATTATTTTAACCCCAGATTGTGTTCAGCATGAAAAATAACCCTTATTATGAGGTTTTTGTAGGAAATCTATTTTTCGAGAAAAAAAAAGTAAAAAAACGTTGGTAAATAGTTCAGAGTATTTATCAGCTACAAAAAAACTTTTTTCCCCTCTAAATTGAAATATAAGATAATGAAACTCTTTATACTAGAATAATCATGGAAAAAAACATTATAATAAAACTGATTGATAACCGATACATGCCCAGTAATACAATGCAATGGTCAAATAATACTTAAAAAAAGACGTCCATTATAACAATTACTAAAAAGGCTATATAATTGACGTAACGATATTTTTAACCCCCCGATCTGAGTTGAGCATGAAAAATAACCTTAATAAGAGGTTTTTTAAGGAAATCATTTTTTCTGACAAAAACAGTAAAAATCGTGGGTAAAAGTACAGGTATTTTTTTAGCACTCAAAAAAATTTTTCTCTCTACTGGAAATAGAAGATATTGAAAAATCTTCTATACTATAAATAATCATTTGGAAAATATATCATAATACTCATAGTTACCGATGCATGCCCAGTAAAAAACAAAAGCGAATGGTCAAAAAATAGTTGAAATTGACGTCACTTAAAAGATTTCTAAATGGTCCCCCCCCATATAGTTGAACGACGATAAGTTTTAAACCCAATCTGTATTGATCATCATGAAAAAAAAACCCTTAATTATGAGGTTTTGAAGGAAATCTTATTTTCTCAGAAAAAAAAGTAAAAAACGTGGGTATATTTCCAGCTCAATAAAACTTTTTTTCTCTCAATTGCAATATAATATATTAGACACTCATCTATACTAGAAATAATCATAGGAAAAAGTTCATAATACTCTTAGAAACCGATAACAAGGCCCATAAATACAATACGAATGACAGAATAATACTTCAAAATTGTCCGTCATTGAAAAGATTACTAAATGGTCATATAGTTGACGTAAACATATTTTAACCCCAATCAGTGTTCAGTACATGAAAAAAAACCCTTTAATAGGAGGTTTTGAAGGAATCTAATTTTTTTTGAGAAAACTAGTAAAAATCGAGGGTAAAATTCAGTGTATTTTTCAGCCCCAAAAACATTTTATCTCATTTAAATTAGAAATATAAGATACTGAAACTCTTCTATACTAGAAATAAAACATGAAAAAATATCATAATGCTCCCTTATTTTTAACCGATACCAGCCCAGTAATTACAATGCGTATGGTCAAAGTAAAACTTAAAAAATTTTCGTCATCAACAAGAATACTAAATGGTCATATAGTTACGAAAACGATAAATTTCATACACAATCTGTGTTCAGCATGACAAATAACCCTATTATGGGGTTTTGAACCGAAATATATTTTCAGATAAAAATAGTAAAAAAGGGTATTTTTTCGCTCAAAAATATTTTTTTTCCTTCAAACATGAAATATAAATATTGAAACACTCTTCTATACTAGAAACAATTCCTTGAAAAAATAACACAATGCTCTTAGTGTTACCCATACAAGCCCAGTAAATACAATTCGAAATGTCAAATTACTTAAAAATTGTCGTCCCCCCCCAAGAAACAGATTACTAAATGGTTATATATTGAATAAGAGATTTTCAAAACTCAAGATCTGGTGACAGAATGAAAAAAAAACCCTTATTAGGAGGTTTTTGGAGGAAATCTATTTTTTGAGAAGAAATAGTAAAAATCGTGGGTAATTAGTTCATTGTGTTTTTCAACATCAAAAAACCTTTTCTCTCTCAATTGAAATATAAGATATTGAAACTCATCTATAACTAGAAATAAAACATGGAAAATATATCCATAAAACTCTTAGATACCGAAACAAGCCTAGTAAAAAACAATGCGAGTGGTCAAATAATACTATCAAAAATTGTCGTCCATTTAACACATTAATAAATAGTCCATAATTTTTTTTGGACCCCCGGTAAAAAAAAAAGAATCGGATATATAAAACCCATATCAGTGTTCAGCAGAAAAATAACCCTTATATGATGTTTTGAAGGATACTAACTTTTTTGAGGAAAATAGTAAAAATCGTGGTAATAGTTAAGTGTGTTTTTTCCAGCTCAAAAAAATTTTTTACTCTAATTGAAATATAAGATATTAAACTCTCTATACAAGAAAATAATCATGGAACAATATAGTCAAAACTCTTATTACCGATACATGCCCATAAATACAATGCGGGTGGTGAAATAATACTTAACCAATTGCCGTCATTTAACAGATCACTAAATGGTCATAATAGTAGAACTGACGAAAAAAATTAACCCCCCGATCTGTGTTGAGGAGCATGAAAAATAACCTTATTAGAGGTTTTAAGATAATCAACTTTTCTGAGAAAAAAAAGTCAAAATTCTTCAAATCACTTTTCAGCTCAAAAAAAATTTTTCTCTCTAAAAAGAAATAAAGATATTAAACTCTCTATACTAAAATAATCATGCAAAATATACAATAATACTCTTAGTTACCGAACATGCCCAGTAAAAAACAAATGATAGAATGGTCAAATAATACTTTCAAAAATTGTCGTCATGTAACAGATTACTAAAAAGGTCCATATATTGACGTAACGATATTTTAAACCCCCGATCTGTGTTCAGCTATGGAAAAGTTACCCATAATATGATGTTTTTTGAAGGAAATCTTATTTTTCTTGGGATGAAAATAGTAAAAATCGTGGTAATAGTTCCCAGCGTAATTTTTCCAAGCCTCAAAAAAATTTTTCTCTCTAAATGAAATATAAGATTATTGAAACTCTTCTAAATCTAGAAATAATCATGGAAAATACATCATAGATAATGAGGATACCGATACATGCCCAGTAAATACAATGCGAATGGTCCAAAATAAAACTTAAAAATTGTCATTTAACCCAATTTCTAAATGGTTATATATTGAAAGTAACGAATTTTAAAACCCCCGATTTTGTGTTTTAGCAAAAGAAAAATAACCCCTTTAAAATGAAGGGTTTTTTTGGAAATTTTAATTTTTTTTGAGAAAAAAAAAGTAAAAAAACGTGGTTTAGGTATTTTTAGCTCAAAAAAAATTTTCTTTCTAAATTGAAATATAAGATATTGAAAACTCTCATTTAAATAGAAATAACATGGAAAAAAATATCTAAAACCTTAGTTTCCGATGCATGCCCATTTAAAAAAAATGCCCAATGGTCAAAAAAAAAGTTTGAAAATTGGGCCCCCACTTTAAAAAATTTTTAAAAGGTCATAAAGTTTTTTTTTTTTTAAACGCCAATTTTAACCCCATATCGTGTTTTAGCTCAAAAATAACCCTTTTAAAGGGGGTTTTTAAAGGGAAAATTTTTTTTTTCCCGAGAAAAAAGGAAAAAACGTGGGTAATAGTTTTAGGGTATTTTTTTACTCAAAAAACTTTTTTCTCTACAAGAAATATTAAAAATATTGAAAAATCTTCTATACGAAAAAATCATGGAAAATACCTCATAATACTGAGGATACCGATACATGCCCATAAAAACAATGCGAATGGGGCAAATAATACTTAAAAAATGTCCCAATTTAAAAAAATTTCTAAAAAGGGTTTTAAAAGTTTACGTAACGATATTGTAACCCCAGATCCCCGTGTTTTACAAAGAAAAATAACCCTTAAAAAGAGGTTTTTGAAAAGGAAAACTATTTTTCAAACCAAAAATAAATTTTTTTTTCCCAAATTGAAATATAAGATATTGAAACTCTTCTAAACTAAAAAATTTAACATGGGGAAAAAATATCAAAATACTCTTTTGTTACCGATGCATGCCCATAAAATTTCAATGCGAAGGTCCCCCAAAAAAAAAGTTTAAAATTGGGCCCTCCCTTTAAAAAATTTCTACATGGTCATATAGTTGACCTGACGATAATTTAACCCCAAATCAAAATTAAGCATGAAAAATAACCCTTATTATGAGGTTTTGAAGGAAATCTTATTTTTCCTCAGAAAAATAGTAAAAAAACGTGGTCAGATAATTTTTTCACTCCAAAAAAAATTTTTTTCTCTGAAATTGCAAAATAATATATTTTAAACTCTCTATACTAGAAATAATCATGTGAAAATTTACATAATACTCTTAGAAACCGATTACATGCCCAACAAAATACAATACTAATGATCAAATAATACTTCAAAATTGTACGTTTTTAATAGATTAACAAAAATGTTCATATAGGTTACGTAACGATATTTTAACCCCAGATCTGTGGTTCAGCATGAAAAATAACCCTATTATTGAGGTTTTTTAAGGAAATCCTATTTTTCAGAGAAAAATAAAAAAAACCGTGTTAATAGTTCAGGTATTTTTCAACTTAAAAAAAAAATTTTTTCCCCTCTAAACTGAAAGATAAGATTATTGAAACTCTTCTATACTAAAATAACCATGGAAAAAAACATCATAATACTCTGGATACAATACATGCCCAGTAAATACAATGCGAATGGTCAAGATAATACTCTAAAAATTGTAGTCAATTAACAAATACTAAATGGTTATATAGTTTTGACTAAACGATATCTAAACCCCCAGATCAGTGTTGAGCATGAAAAAACTCCTTATATGAGGTTTTGAAGAAATCTATTTTTCTGAGAAAAACAGTAAAAATCGTGGGTAAAAATTCAGGGTATTTTTCACACAAAAAAAATTTTTTTCTCTAAAAATTTAATATACGATAATTTAAACTCCTTCTTATACTAATAATAATCATGGAAAATATATTCATACTACTCTTAGTACCGATGCATGCCCAGTAAATACAATGCGAAGGGTAAAAAATAAGTTGAAAATTGCCGTCACTTAAAAAATTTCTAAATGGTCATATAGTTTTACGTAACGATATTTTACCACCAGATCTGTGTTCACATGAAAAAAAAAAACCTTATAAATGAGTTTTGAAGGAAATCTATTTTTTTTGAGAAAAAAGTAAAAAACGTGGGTCATAGTTCCACAGGGTATATTTTTAGCTCAAAAAACTTTTTCTCTCTAAATAGAAATATAGAGATATTGAAAAATCTTCTAAAATAGAAATAATCATGGAAAATACATCATAAACTGATGGATACCGAATACAGCCCAAAGTAAATACATGCGATGGTCAAATAATACTTAAAAATTGTCGTCATTTAACAAAATTTCTAAATTGTTAAAAAGTTGACGTAACGATATTTTTTAAACCCCCGAACTTTTGGTTCCCAAAAATTTTAAAAATTTTTTTAAAAAACCCTTTAAAATTGGGGGTGTTTTTTTTGAAAAAAAAGGGAAATCCTTTTTTTTCCTGGAAAAAAAATAAACCATTTTTAAAAGAGGAAAAAAAATTTAAAAAAGGAAAATTCCTAAAAAATTTTTTTCCTTGTGAAAAATAATTTTTAAAATCGTTGGGTTTTTTTTTAGGGTATTTTTTTTCCTCGGCCCCAAAAACTTTTTTTCTTTAAATTGAAATATAAGATACGAAACCTTTTATACAAAAAATAATCAAAAAAAAATATATCATAATGCTCTTTGTTTTCCGATACATTCCCAGTAAATACAATGGGTATGGTCAAATAATATTAAAAAATTTTCCCTCAATTTAACAAGATTACTAAAAAGGTCATATAGTTTTACGAAACGATATTTCAAACTATATCTGTGTACAGCATGAAAAATAACCCTATTATGAGGTTTTTAACGAAATAGATTTTTTCTGAGAGAAATAGTAAAAATGGTGGGTATTTTTTTAGCTCGAAAAAAATTTTTTCTCAAAATTGAAATATAAGATATGAAACTCTTCTAAACTAGAGATAACTCAAGGAAAATATATCACAATGCTCTTATTACCGAAACAGGCCCCCGTAAAAAACAAGCAATGTCAAATAAAACTTCAAAATGTCGTTTATTTAATAAGTACTAAATGGTTTTTAAGTTGACATAAAGAAATTTTAAAACCCCGATCTGTTTCCAAATTTAAATAAACCCTTATTTTGGGGGTTTTTTTAAGGAAAAACTATTTTTTGGAAAAAAAAGTAAAAATCGGGGTAAAAAAGTTCATTTTTTTTTTCAGCTCAAAAAAAATTTTCCTCTAAATTAAATATAAGAAAATTGAAACTCTTCTATACTAAAATTTAAACATGGGAAAAAATATCAAAAAATAAAATCTTAGATACCGAAACATGCCTATAAATAAAAATCCCAGTTGGGCAAAAAAAACTTCAAAATTGGGCGTCAATTTTTCACATTAAAAAAATGGTCAAATAGGGAAACTAACGGGAAAAACAAAACCCATATCTGTGTTCAGCAGAAAAAATAACCCTTATTATAGGTTTTGAAGGAAATCTATTTTCGAACAAAATAGTAAAAATCTTGGGTAATAGTTCGTGTGTTTTTCAGCTCAAAAAACTTTTTCCTCTCTAAATTATTGAAATATAAGATATTGAAACTCTTCTATACAGAAATAATCATGGACAATATATCCATAATACTCTTAGTTACCGATACATGCCCAGTATATACAATTCGAGTTGTCAAATAATACTTGAAAATTGCCGTCACTTAAAAGATTTCTAAATGGTCATATTGTTGAACTGACCATAATTTAACCCCCGATCTGTATTAAGCATGCAAAATAAACCCCCTTAAAATTTTAGGTTTTTATTTTAAATCAATTTTTTTTCAAAAAAAGAAAAAAATCGTGGGGAATAGTTCAGGGTAATTTTTTAGCCAAAAAAATTTTTCTCTCTAAAAATTTCAAAATAAAAAAATTTAAACTCTTCCCATTAAATAGAAATAAAAAAAGGAAAAAATTTTCATAATACTCTTAAAAAACCGGGTACATGCCCACTAAATACAATACAAAAAGATCCCAAAAAATACTTTTAAAAATTTTCGTTTTTTTAATTTGATTAAAATGGTCAAATAGTTTAAAGTAACCCAATTTTAAAACCCCAAAATCGTGTTCAGCATGAAAAATAACCCTTTAAATTAAAGAGGGTTTTTAAGGGAAAACTCTTTTCCTGGAAAAATAACCCTTATTAAAGGATTTGAAGGAAAACTATTTTCCTGTGAAAAATATTAAAAATCGTGGGGAATATTCAGGGGATTTTTCGGCCCCAAAAACTTTTTTTTCTTTAAAAATTTAAAATAAATTCTGAAACTCTTCTATACAAAAAAAATCATGGGAAAAAAAATCATAATGCTCTTAGTTAAACCCATACCCTGCCCAGTAAATACAATGCTATGGTCAAATAAAACTTAAAAAAAGTCCCCCATTCAAAAAATTTAAAAAAATGGCATATATTTTAGGGTAAAAATTTTAGCTCAAAAAAATTTTTTTCTCTAAAAATTTAAATATAAGAAATCGAAACTCTTCTAAGTAAAAAACCATTTTTAAAAAACATCAAATACTCTTGGATACCAATAAAGCCCAGAAAAAACAATGCAAAAGGCAAGTTTTACTTCAAAAATTTTCCCGTCATATACCAAATTTCAAAATGGTCATATAGTTGACCCAACGATATTTTTAACCCCAAAATCTGGTTCCCCATGAAAAAAAACCCCTTTTTTTAAAGGGGGTTTTTTAAGGAAAACTAAAATTTTTCTGAGAAAAAATAGTAAAAATCGTGGGGAATAGTTCCGGGGGGATTTTTCAAACTCAAAAAAATTTTTCTCCCATAAAAAGGGAAAAAAAACGATATTGGAAAAATCTTTTTATACTTGAAAAAATCAAAGAAAAAATAACATAATACTCCTTTGTTTCCGATCCATCCCAGTAAATACAAAAGCGAAAAAAACAAAAAAAACTTTAAAAAAAACCGTCATTTTAAAAAGGGTTTCTAAATGGTTTATATATTTTTAAAATGAAAGATAATTTAACCCCCCGTTTTGAACTGAGCATGAAAAATAACCCTTTTTATGAGGTTTTTGAAGGAAATCTATTTTCCTGAAAAAAATATAAAAAACGTGGGTTTTAGGGTATTTTTCAGCCCCAAAAAATTTTTCTCTTTAAAAAATTTAAAAATAAGATACTTTAAAAACCTCTATACTAGAAAAAAATCCTGGAAAAAATATCATGTGCCTTTTGTTACCGGGTACATGCCCATAAATACAATGCGTATGGGCAAATAATACTTAAAAATTTTCGTCATTCACAAGATTAATAAATGGGCATATAGTATGACGACACGATATTTCAAACACAGAACTGTGTTCAGCATGAAAAATACCCCCCTTTTTATGAGTTTTTTAACGAAAAATATTTTTCTATACTAGAAATAATCATGAAAATATATCACAATAATGATAGGATCACCGATACATCCCAGTAAATACAATGCAAAGGTAAATAATACTTCAAAAATTTTCGCATTTAAAAAATTACAAATGGTTATATAGTTGACGTAACGATATTTTAACCCCAGATCTGTGGTTTATCATGAAAATAGCCCTTAATATATGAGGTTTTGTTGAAGGAAATCTATTTTTCTGAGAAAAAACAGAAAAAAACGAGGTGATAGTTCAGGTGTATATTTTCAGCTCAAAAAACTTTTTCCTCTCTAAATTGAAATATAAGATATGAAAAATCTTCTATACTATGAAAAAATCAAGGAAAATATATCATAATACGTCTTAGTTACCGATGCATGCCTAAGTAAATACCATGCGAATGTTCAAAAAATAGTTTAAAATTGCCCCTCACTTAAAAGAATTTTTAAATGGTCATATAGTTGATGTAACGTATTAAAACCCCAGATCTGTGTTCAGCATGAAAAAATACCCTTAATATGAGGTTTTGAAGGAAATGTATTTTTCTGCGAAAATATTGAAAATCGTGGTAATAGTTCAGGTATATTTTCAGCAACAAAAAAATTTTTCACTCTAAATTGAAAAAATAAGATATTGAAGACTCTTCTAACTAGAAATAATCATGGAAAATATATCATTATCTGATGGATACCGATACATGCCATTAAATAAAATGCGAATGGTCAAATAATCTTAAAAATTGTCCCGCATTTAACAATTACTAAATGGTTAAATAGTAGAGACGTAACGATATTTTAACACCAGATCCTGTGACGAAGCATGAAAAATTAACCCTTTAAAATTTTGAGGTTTTGAAAGGGAAAAAATTTTTTTTTCTGAGAAAAAAGTAAAAATTGGGGGGAAAAGTTTTAGAAATCAAAAAAATTTTTTTCTAAATTGAAATATAAATATTGAAAAATCTTCTATACAAAAAAATCCTGGAAAATATATTAAAACTCTTTGTTACCCATCAACCCAAAAATAAAAATGCGAATGGGCCAAAAAAACTTAAAAAAACCCTCATTAAAAGATTTTAAATTTAAATTTTTTGAAAAAGATAATTTTTTCCCCCGATCTGGTTTAGAAAGAAAAATAACCCTTTTTAAGGGGGATTTGAAGGAAATCTATTTTTTCCGGGGAAAAATTAAAAAAACGTGGGAAATAAAATTTTAGGGTTTTTTCCAACCCCAAAAAAAAAAAATTTTTTTTTTTTAAATTTAAATAAAAAGATATTTAAACTCCCTTTTATACCCAGAAAAAAACATTTAAAATAAATCATAATCTCTTTTACCGAAATGCCCCCTAAAACAATGCGATGGTCAAATAAAAACTTAAAATTGCGGCATTAACAAATTTAAAAAATGGGCAAATAGTTGACGAAAAAATATTTTTAAAAACCCCAAACTGTGTTCAGCCCGAAAAAAAACCCTTAAAATTTTAAGGGGAAAGGGAAAAATTTTTTTTTTGAGGAAAAAAATAAAAATGGGGGGTAATATTAAGGGGGTTTTTTCAGCCAAAAAAAATTTTTTTCCCCAAATTGAAAAATAAATATTTAAACCTTTTAAACTAAAAAAAATCAAGGAAAATAATTTAAAATACTTTGGTTACCGAAAAAATCCCAGTAAATACAAAAGCGGGTTGGGGAAATAATACTTAAAAATTGGCCCTCATTTAAAATTACTAAAAGGTTTTAAAAGTTTTAAATAAAGATAATTTAACCCCAATTGTGGTTTAGCAAAGAAAAATAACCCTTAAAATGAGGTTTTAAGGGAAAACAATTTTTTGAGAAAAAGTAAAATTTGTTAAAATTAAGAAAAATTTTTTCAACCAAAAAAAATTTTTTCCTAAATTGAAATATAAGATATTAAACCTTCTATACTAGAAAAATCATGAAAAATAACATAATCTTTTGTTTCCGATCAAACCCCTAAAAACAAGGAAAAGGTCAATAATCTTAAAATTGTCGCATTTAACAATTACAAAGGTATTAAAATTGACCGAAACATTTTTTAACCCCCCGATCTGTGTTGCATGAAAAAATACCCTTATTGAGGTTTTGAGAAATTATTTTTTTTGAAAAAAAAGTAAAATTTTGGAAAATTTAGGGGATTTTTCACCAAAAAAATTTTTCTTCTCTAAAATTTAAATAAAGATATTGAAACTCTTTATAACTAAAAAATAATCTGGAAAAAATACAAATTTTGTTCCGATCTGCCCAAAATACAAGCGAATTTAAAAATACTTAAAAATTTTGTCATTTAAAAAATTCTAAATGGTAAAGTTGACTAAAATATTTTTAACCAAAATCTGGTTTAGAGAAAAATAACCCTTTTTATGAGGTTTTGAAGGAAATCAATTTTTTCCCGAGAAAAAATGAAAAAATCGGGGTAATAGTTCAGGTTTATTTTCAGCCCCAAAACTTTTTCTTTTAAATGAAATATAAGATACTGAAACTCTTCTATACTAGAAATAATCCCTGGAAAATATATCATAAACTCTTGTTACCGATACTGCCCAGTAAATACAATGCGTATGGTCAAATAAATACTTAAAATTGTTTTGTCATTCAAAAGATTACTAAATGGTCATATAGTTGACGGAAACGATTATTTCAAAACCACCAGATCTGTGATTCAGCCCTGAAAAATAACCCTTATTATGGAGGTTTTGAAGGGAATCTATTTTTCTGAGAAAAAACATAAAAATCGTGGGTAATAGTTTCAGTGGTATTTTCAGCCCCAAAAAAATTTTTCATCTCTAAATGAAATATAAGATATTGAAACTCTCCTATACTAAAATAATCATGAAAATTTATCATAACACTCTAGTTACCGATGCATGCCCAGTAAAAAAAATCTTTATTTTTTTTAAAACAATGCGAATGGTCAAAAAATAGTTGACAATTGCCGTCACTAAAAGATTTGTAAATGGTCATATAGTTGGGTAACGAAATATAACCCCAGATCTGTGGTCAGCATTGAATAAATAACCCTTATTATGAGGTTTTTGAAGGGAAAATCATATGGTTCTGAGACATTTAGTAAAAATCGTGGGTTATAGTTCAGGGGTTTATTTTTTCAGCCAAAAAAAATTTTTCTTTCTCTAAATTGAAATATAAGATATTGAAATTTCTATACGTAGTAATATAATGGAAATAATTCATTTAATAACTCTTAGTTAATCGATGCTCATAAGACCAGCAAATACAAGGCGATTGGTCAATAAATAGTTGAAAATTGCCGTCACTTAAAAGATTTCTAAATGGTCATATAGTTGACGTATCGAATTTTTTAACCCCTGATCTGTGTTCAGCATGATAATATCCCTTATTTTGATGTTTTGCAGGAAATTAATTTTCTGAGAAAAATAGTAAAAATCGTGGGTAATTGTTCAGGGTATTTTTCACGGCCTAAAAAATACTTTTTATCTTAAATTGAAATTTAGCTACTGAAACTCTTCTATACTAGAAATTAAGCATGGAAAAATTTACATCATAATACTGATGAGTTACCGATAAATGCCCAGTAAAATAAATGCGAATGGTCAAATAATCTTAAAAAATTGTTCGTCATTTAACTATTACTAAATGGTTATATAGTTGACGTAACGTTATTTTAACCCCAGATCTGTATTGAGCATGAAAATAACCCTTAATA
>NW_027265066.1:0-17770 GCF_036320965.1 Panulirus ornatus
CTGATACCAATTCCCTTAAGGAACTCCCATCAAGGGGGTAGCCTCAGCAAAAATCTCCACTTATATCTGTCCTTACCTGCCTCTCTCCCATACACCATTCAACATATTCTTCCACTATTTCTCTTCCATTCTCTTTTCCCATGCCAATGATGGTCTTCCTTTCACAACAACACTTCTCTTTCACTCTCTTTCCCTATGTCACATGTGGTCTTCCTCTCACATCAACCCCTTTAACTGTACTATCACAAACTCTCTTTGTAAACTACCCATCTTCCATTCTATCCAAGTGTCAAAATCACACCAAAGTATGTTAAATCAAGTCTACCACTCCACAATTCATTCCCTATGCATTCCCTGTCATACCAGATCTCTCATACACCCCAATATTTCTTACTTCACTCCAACTACTCATATCACATGCTCTTATCATATAGCTCATTTCCATAGCCTAAATTCTTGGTCTCTGTAACTCATTCTATGTCCTTGTTTCGGATGCATGGGTTACACTCAGGAGGACTATGCTCTTTCTTAATCCTTCTTCACTTCCATACACCTCTACCCTTCATTGATCTATTAAGAGACCTAATAACTATTCTACCCTCTACTATTCTCTTCTATATCTCTCCTACCATATCACCAAACTCATCAAAATTAGCTGCCAAATACTTCAATTATCTCATCTTTTCCAGTTTTCTTCCCCCATATCTATAACACATTTAGTACACTTTCTTCTCTCGCTATATGGGGCTTTGCAAAATCTATACTTCAACTCTGTTTCCTTTCAAACAGCATTACATTTTACTTTTAATCATATCTACCATCAGTGGCCTACGCCTACACGTAATCATAATATGCATTCAAAATTTCTGCAACACTTTAGACTCAGCAAACAACAAAGTAACATCCACACCATATATATATAGAGATTATCATGCTCAAAAATTTGGTATGGCAATGGGAAACCTTCTTTCAACAGCACCAAGTAATCTTTATATGGCATTTTTTGACACAAAAATACTAAAAGATATCTTACCTTCTAATACAATTTGGTTTAGGTATGTACATGATGTTCTTTGTGTTTGGCCAACAAGTGAAAATTTACAAATATTTCTCCACCTACTTAACAATTTAGTACCTTCCATCAAATTTACTGTAGAAAAGGAAAATAATGGTATGTTACCATTTTTAGATTGCATGATCCATAAGCAAGGAAACAAGTTTAAGTTTAGCATATACAGAAAACATACCAATGTATGCTCATATATCCATTATTACTCATCTCAACATGACAGAGTTAGATTATCATCATTTCAATCTATGTTCCTTAGGGCATTACGTATTCACAGTCCAGAGTTTATTGATGATGAGTCTGAGACGATATATTCTATTGGATCTAAGTTAAAGTACCCTAGATCTTTCATTGATTAATCCCTTAAGTTAGCAAAGAAATCATTTTATAGAGTTGAGCCCAAACCTCCCATTGACATCAAGATAATTTTAGTTCTCCCTTTTGATAATAATTTCACTTTACTTCCCATGTTGCTCAAATCCTTTAATGTAAATGTTATCTTTAGCAACAATAATACTATAAAGAACATCCTAATCAGGAATTCATCAGAAAATTCTCTTCGATGCATCTATAAAGTGCCATGTGGAAATTGTGATAAATCTTATGTTAGTTAGACTGGTAAGGATCTTTCTGTTAGACTAAAGCAACATAAATATAGTATAAGACCGGGACAAGAATCAAATACCCTGTTTAATCACGTTAAAAACTATGATGATTATATTGACTGGAGTAACGCCATCTCAGTTATTAACTCCAGCTCTGAATCTTCTATAAGTAAATACACGAAGAATTATAATCTTAATATTAGTGATGGTCTATAGAAATTACATGACTTTATTGCTGATAAAATTTGTAAAATGATAGGTTTATGAACACTCGTTCTATGTTTTGGACAATCACATGTTTACCAAATGGCGTCCTAGCTTCGTCTCTTCGATGTATATCAACTGACTTATGATTCTCTCTTGTGTCTCCCCTGATGATGTGACTATTACACGAAAGTGCACTTGGGAACTTATCGTGTTTCATTTTCCCCTTGAACTCAAAGGAATATCTTGATCACGCGCAAAATTATGATCCTTTCCAATATATATATATATATATATATATATATATATATATATATATATATATATATATATATATATATATATATATATGGGGAGGTGATAACAAGTAGTGGTGATGTGAGAAGGAGATGGAGTGAGTATTTTGAAGGTTTGTTGAATGTGTTTCATGATAGAGTGGCAGATATAGGGTGTTTTGGTCGAGGTGGTGTGCAAAGTGAGAGGGTTAGGGAAAATGATTTGGTAAACAGAGAAGAGGTAGTGAAAGCTTTGCGGAAGATGAAAGCCGGCAAGGCAGCAGGTTTGGATGGTATTGCAGTGGAATTTATTAAAAAAGGGGGTGACTGTATTGTTGACTGGTTGGTAAGGTTATTTAATGTATGTATGACTCATGGTGAGGTGCCTGAGGATTGGCGGAATGCGTGCATAGTGCCATTGTACAAAGGCAAAGGGGAGAAGAGTGAGTGCTCAAATTACAGAGGTATAAGTTTGTTGAGTATACCTGGTAAATTATATGGGAGGGTATTGATTGAGAGGGTGAAGGCATGTACAGAGCATCAGATTGGGGAAGAGCAGTGTGGTTTCAGAAGTGGTAGAGGATGTGTGGATCAGGTGTTTGCTTTGAAGAATGTATGTGAGAAATACTTAGAAAAGCAAATGGATTTGTATGTAGCATTTATGGATCTGGAGAAGGCATATGATAGAGTTGATAGAGATGCTCTGTGGAAGGTATTTAGAATATATGGTGTGGGAGGAAAGTTGTTAGAAGCAGTGAAAACTTTTTACTGAGGATGTAAGGCATGTGTACGTGTAGGAAGAGAGGAAAGTGATTGGTTCTCAGTGAATGTAGGTTTGCGGCAGGGGTGTGTGATGTCTCCATGGTTGTTTAATTTGTTTATGGATGGGGTTGTTAGGGAGGTAAATGCAAGAGTTTTGGAAAGAGGGGCAAGTATGAAGTCTGTTGGGGATGAGAGAGCTTGGGAAGTGAGTCAATTGTTGTTCGCTGATGATACAGCGCTGGTGGCTGATTCATGTGAGAAACTGCAGAAGCTGGTGACTGAGTTTGGTAAAGTGTGTGGAAGAAGAAAGTTAAGAGTAAATGTGAATAAGAGCAAGGTTATTAGGTACAGTAGGGTTGAGGGTCAAGTCAATTGGGAGGTGAGTTTGAATGGAGAAAAACTGGAGGAAGTGAAGTGTTTTAGATATCTGGGAGTGGATCTGGCAGCGGATGGAACCATGGAAGCGGAAGTGGATCATAGGGTGGGGGAGGGGGCGAAAATTCTGGGGGCCTTGAAGAATGTGTGGAAGTCGAGAACATTATCTCCGAAAGCAAAAATGGGTATGTTTGAAGGAATAGTGGTTCCAACAATGTTGTATGGTTGCGAGGCGTGGGCTATGGATAGAGTTGTGCGCAGGAGGATGGATGTGTTGGAAATGAGATGTTTGAGGACAATGTGTGGTGTGAGGTGGTTTGATCGAGTGAGTAACGTAAGGGTAAGAGAGATGTGTGGAAATAAAAAGAGCGTGGTTGAGAGAGCAGAAGAGGGTGTTTTGAAGTGGTTTGGGCACATGGAGAGAATGAGTGAAGAAAGATTGACCAAGAAGATATATGTGTCGGAGGTGGAGGGAACGAGGAGAAGAGGGAGACCAAATTGGAGGTGGAAAGATGGAGTGAAAAAGATTTTGTGTGATCGGGGCCTGAACATGCAGGAGGGTGAAAGGAGGGCAAGGAATAGAGTGAATTGGAGCGATGTGGTATACCGGGGTTGACGTGCTGTCAGTGGATTGAATCAAGGCATGTGAAGCGTCTGGGGTAAACCATGGAAAGCTGTGTAGGTATGTATATTTGCGTGTGTGGACGTATGTATATACATGTGTATGGGGGGGGGGGTTGGGCAATTTCTTTCGTCTGTTTCCTTGCGCTACCTCACAAACGCGGGAGACAGCGACAAAGTATGAAAAAAAAAATATATATATATATATATATATATATATATATATATATATATATATATATATATATATATATATATATATATTTATCTATTTTGCTTTGTCCCTGTATATACATACACGTCAACACACGCAAATATACATACCTATACATCTCAATGTACACATGTATATACACACAGAGACATATACATATATACACATGTACATAATTCATACAATCTGCCTTTATTTATTCCCATCACCACCTCGCCACACATGGAATAACATCCCCCTCCCCCATCATGTGTGCGAGGTAGCGCTAGGAAAAGACAACAAAGGCCCCATTCGTTCACACTCAGTCTCTAGCTGTCATGTAATAATGCACCGAACCACAGCTCCCTTTCCACATCCAGGCCCCACACAACTTTCCATGGTTTACTCCAGACGCTTCATAGGCCCTGATTCAATCCACTGTCAGCACGTCGACCCAGGTATACCACATCGATCCAATTCACTCTATTCCTTGCCCACCTTTCACCCTCCTGCATGTTCAGGCCCCGATCACTCAAAATCTTTTTCACTCCATCCTTCCACCTCCAATTTGGTCTCCCACTTCTCCTCGTTCCCTCCACCTCCGACACATATATCCTCTTGGTCAATCTTTCCTCACTCATTCTCTCCATGTGCCCAAACCATTTCAAAACACCCTCTTCTGCTCTCTCAACCACGCTCTTTTTATTTCCACACATCTTTCTTACCCTCACATTACTTACTCGATCAAAACACCTCACACCACATATTGTCCTTAAACATTTCATTTCCAGCACACCCACCCTCCTGCGCACAACTCTATCAATAGCCCACGCCTCGCAACCATACAACATTGTTGCAACCACTATTCCTTAAAACATACCCATTTTTGCTTTCGGAGATAATGTTCTCGACTTCCAAACATTCTTCAAGGCTCCCAGGATTTTCGCCCCCTCCCCCACCCTATGATTCACTTCCTCTTCCATGGTTCCTTCCGCTGCCAGATTCGCTCCCAGATATCTAAAACACTTTACTTCCTCCAGTTTTTCTCCATTCAAACTTACCTCCCAACTGACTTGACCGTCAACCCTACTGTACCTAATAACCTTGCTCTTATTCACATTTACTCTTAACTTTCTTCTTTCACACACTTTACCAAACTCAGTCACCAGCTTCTGCAGTTTCTCACATGAATCATCCACCGCGCTGTATCATCAGCGAAAAACAACTGACTCACTTCCCAAGCTCTCTCATCCACAACAGACTGAACACTTGCCCCTTTTTCCAAAACTCTTGTGTTCACTTCCCTAACAATCCCATCCATAAACAAATTAAACAACCATGGAGACATCACACACACCTGCCGCAAACCTACATTCACTGAGAACCAATCACTTTCCTCTCTTCCTACACGTATGCCTTACATCCTCGATAAAAACTTTTCAATGCTTCTAAGAACTTGCCTCCCACACTATATATATATATATATATATATATATATATATATATATATATATATATATATATATATATATATATAGGAATAAAGTGAATAGAACGCGCAGCTTCACAGAAAATACAAACCTTCAACAGCCAGGATCGAAACCGTGACCCCTGTGCAAGAGGCAGGAATGCTAATCGCTGGGTATGGGCCTGGTTAATAGGAAACAACTATTCGAATACTAAATACTCGAATACTTTCGTCTCACATTGGTGAGCAACGGGGTCTATACCGGTTATTTCCCAACAGGCTCACATAGCCAGCTGATAGCAATTTACCGAACCTACCTCTTCTCTGTTTACTAAGTCATTCTCCCCTACTACATCCACGCCTTTCCAGTTTTTCCTAATCCCAAATAAATTTCTTATTTTCCCTAAACGACTCTCTCTTTTCTTTCCTCTAAAAACTTTCTCACATTCCACTTCATTACTGTATCTTCAATAACAACTCGACAACAGTGAGCGTCCTACTGTATCTTCACTACTGATGAGATTACAGTCATTACAATTAGTATGTCCTTAAATCTGGATTACAATATCTTACTCTGTCTCTCTAAGCAACTGCACAACAGTGACCGTTAAACTGTATCTTCACAACAACTGAAATTTCAGTATATGTATTACTATATCCATAAAACTGGATTAGAATGTTTTCCTTAATGTATCTCCATGATGAGCTAGACTACAGTAACCATACCACATAAGACGAGATCGGGATAACTTTCTTAATGTATCCTCACTAACAAATGGACAACAGTGATCCTCATACTGTATCTTCACTACCACTGAAATTACAGAAAATGCATTACTTATGTCCATAAGACTATATTGGAATAACTTTCTTATTGTACCTTCATGATTAGCTGGAGTACAGTGACCATACCACTCTATCTTCACTACCACTGAAATTACAGAAAATGCATTACTTATGTCCATAAGACTGAATTGGAAGAACTTTATTAATGTATCTTCACTAACAAATGGACAACAGTGTCCCTTATACTGTATCTTCACTACATCGGAAATTACAGTAAATGCATTACTTATGTCCATAAGACTCGATAGGAATAAATTTCTCAATGTATCTTCACTAACAAATGTACAACAGTGACCCTCATACTTTATCTTCACTACCACTGAAATTACAGTAAATGCATTACATATGTCCATAAGACTGGATTGGAATTACTTTCTCAATGTATCTTCACTAACAAATGTACAACAGTGACCCTCATACTTTATCTTCACTACCAGTGAAATTACGGTAAATGCATTACATATGTCCATAAGACTGGATTGGAATTACTTTCTCAATGTATCTTCACTAACAAATGGACAACAGTGACCCTCATACTTTATCTTCACTACCACTGAAATTACAGTAAATGCATTACTTATGTCCACAGGACTAGATTGCAATAACTTTCTTAAAGTATCTTCATGATTAGCTGGAGTACAGTGACCATACCACTCTATCTTCACTATCACTGAAATTACAGTAAATAGATTGCTTTTGTCCATAAGATTAGATTGGGATAACTTTCTTACTGTATCATCACTAACAAATGGACAACGATGACCCTCATACTGTATCTTCACTACCTCTGAAATTACAGTAAATGCATTACTTATGTCCATAAGACTGGACTGGAATAACTTTCTTAATGTATCTTCATGATGAGCTAGACTACAGTGACCATACCACTCTATTTCACTACCACTGAAATTACAGTAAATGTATTACTTATGTCCATCAGACTGGATTGGAAAAACTTTATTAATGTATCTTCACTAACAAATGGACAACAGTGACCCTCATACTGTATCTTCACTACCTCTCAAATTACAGTAAATGCATTACTTATGTCCATAAGACTGGATTGGAAAAACTTTCTTAATGTATCTTCACTAACAAATGGACAAGTGTGTCCCTCATACTGTATCTTCACTACCACTAAAAATTACAGTAAATGCATTACTTATGTCCATAAGACTTGATTGGAATAACTTTCTCAATGTATCTTCACTAACAAATGGACAACAGATACCGCTCGAGTGTATTTTCACTACCAATGAAATTACAGTAACAGCATTTATATATCCTTGATACTGGAGTCAAATAACTTTCTGATTATATCTTCACTTTCAAACATATAACTTCACTACCATCTGAAAGCTGAACATTACTATATTTCTGAAAGTATCTAGAATATCTTTTGTAGTGAGTGGCTTTCCTCTTGTACAGGTTTAAAGTTAGAGATTGTCCATTGTAATGGAAGACATAATCGGTCATATAGAAAGGCCCAGGTTCTGGGAATTGTTGGAACCCAAGCCACAAAGAATTCCCAGAGGACGAAGACGTCACCAACAGGAAATGGTTGATTCCACTTGTACCCAGGCACACGAAATAACACAACACACTGCGGTCACGACACGTGAGGTTCCACAAGACACTGGACTCGCAACCATGCAGGTTCCACAGGAAACTCCAGTGGCGCCTCTGGAGACTCCTACCCAGGGGTCTGGGAAGGAGCTAAACACACATATCACTTCAACACCATTTCAGGCTACACCTAAGACTCCAACCCAGGGGTCTGGGAAGAAGCCAAACACACCAACCACTTCAACACCAGTTCAGGCTACACCTAAGACTCCAACCCAGGGGTCTGGTAAGAAGCCAAAGACACCAACCACTTCATCACCAGTTCAGGCTACACCTAAGACTCCAACCCAGGGGTCTGGTAAGAAGCCAAAGACACCAACCACTTCAACTCCAGTTCAGGCTACACCTAAGACTCCAACCCAGGGGTCTGGTAAGAAGCCAAACACACCAATCACGTCAACTCCAGTTCAGGCTACACCTAAGACACCAACCCAGGGGTCTGGAAAGAAGCCAAACACACCAATCACGTCAACTCCAGTTCAGGCTACACCTAAGACTCCAACCCAGGGGTCTGGGAAGAAGCCAAACACACCAACCACTTCAACTCCAGTTCAGGTTACACCTAAGACTCCAACCCAGGGGTCTGGTAAGAAACCTGTCACTACTACTCCACTTTAGGCTTCACCAGGTTTGAGGTCTGAGGGTTCTGGCAGGTCTGTGCGCTGGTCTGGTAGGGACACAATCTACACAATCTCACCTGAGAGATCTGAGGAATCTGGCAGTGAGAGAACCTACACAACCCCAGCTTAGAGATCTGAGGGGTCTGGCAGGGAGAGAACCTACACAACCCCACCTCAGAGATCTCAGGGGTCTGGCAGGGAAACAACCTACACAATCCCACCTCGGAGATCTCAGGGGTCCGGCAGGGAGAGAACCTACACAAACCCACCTCAGAGATCTCAGGGGTCTGGCAGGGAGAGAACCTACACAACCCCACCTCAGAGATCTCAGGGGTCTGGCAGGGAAACAACCTACACAATCCCATCTCGGAGATCTCAGGGGTCCGGCAGGGAGAGAACCTACAGAACCCCACCTCAGAGATCTCAGTGGTCTGGCAGGCAGAGAACCTACACAACCCCACCTCAGAGACCTCAAGGGTCTGGCACGGAAAGAACCTACACAACCCCACCTTACAAAACCCCACACCAGACATCTAACTACAACCATATAGTCATCGAACACCCAACACAGACGTCTCGTAACCAGAGCCTTGTAAAGGAAACAAGGCCCCCACCCAGGGAGGACCACCGTCAGAACACCTCCAAGAGAAATTACAGGTGGGTGGAGTGGCTGGAAATATCCTCAAAAGAACACGACTACGTCAGAAGGAGAACACCATCCATACAAGATGAATTGGACGTTAAGGTTACTGTCCCCGACACAGGCGACTATATCATCCTAGAAGGACACCGTCAAGGGGTAACTAAGGCTTGTTTGCAGCTACAGCGTGTCTTCAAGCTGACTAAGGTTACTGACGGCGACCTTCGCTTGATAGCGTCCAAGGCCTCTTACAGGAATCGGCCCTCCAGAGTTTGGCTTTCTGGGCACGTCTTGAGAACGTCAAATGTTGACCCCAGCTTGCATGGTCTAATTCTGGGTAAAGGTGGACAAACCGTGGCTGCCATTAGAGAGAAGTACGGCGTTCACATCCACGTGCCCGGCAAGGAAGAAGAATATAAAGTAATTGATATTCTCGGACGAGCTGAAGATGCCCAGAAGGCCAAGACCGACATAATGCGGCTCTGCAGAAGTAGAACTCCTCGGCCCTCCAGGAAGAAGGGCAACTTCCAGAAGCGCTCTCAGCCTGATCAGAAACAGGACCAAAGTCCGGTGTCTCAGGCTGTACCTGAGAAGGAGCCCGTGGAGGTGTCTGAGGTAGTACCTGAGACAGAACCCGTGTGTCAGGCTGTACCTGAGGAGGAACCTGTGTCTGAGGCAGTACCTGAGGCAGAACCCGTGTGTGAGGCAGTACCTGAGGAGGAACTTGTGTGTGAGGCAGAACCTCAGGAGGAGCCCGTGGAGGTGCCTGAGGTAGTACCTGAGGCAGAAACCGTGTGTGAGGCAGTAGTTGAGGAGGAACCTGTGTGTGAGGCAGAACCTCAGGAGGAGCCCTTGTGTGAACCCATCATACCATTCCCATCACCCCCTCTCGTGGTACCATTCCCAACACAACCTGATATGGTACCATTCCCAACACAACCTGATATGATAGGATACCCACCACAACCTCAGATGGTACCATTCCCAACACAACCTGATATGATAGGATACCCACCACAACCTCAGATGGTACCATTCCCACCACAACCTGATATGGTACCATTCCCAACACACCCTCATATGCTACCATTCCAACCACAACCTCATATGGTACCATTCCAACAACAACCTCTCATGGTACCATTCCCACCAAACCCTGGCATGCTACCATTCACACCACACCCTCATATGGTGCCATTCCAACAACACCCTCTCATGGCACCATTCCCACAACACCCTCTCATGCACCATTCTCACCACACCCTGACATGGTATCATTCCAACCACACCCTTACCAGGTACCATTACCACCATAGTCTTTCATGGTACAATTCCCACCACACCCTGACATGGTACCATACCCTCACCAGGTAACATTCCCACCACCACCTCCTATGCACCATCTCCCACCACCCACTCCACAGGAAGTTCTCCCACCACCCACTCCACAGGAAGTTCTCCCACCATCCCCTCCACAGGAAGTTCTCCCACCATCCCCTCCACAGGAAGTTCTCGAGCCATCCCCTCAACAGAAAGTTCTCCCACCATCCCCTCCACAGGAAGTTCTCCCACCATCCCCTCCACAGGAAGTTCTCCCACCATCTCCTCCACAGGAAGTACTCCCACCACTCCATCACAAGGAACTTCCTCCACCAATTCCTTCCCAGGAACTTCTCCCACTACCCCGTTCCCTGCAAATTCTCCCAGTACCCCGTCCCCTTAATCTACTCCCACTACTCCGTTCTTGGCAACTTCCACCACCCCTTCCCCGGCAAATTCTCCCATCACCCACTCCCCTAGTTATCCTCCCACCACCCCGTGCCCTCGCTCTCCTTCCATCTACCACTCGCCTGCCTCTCCTCCCACTACCCCTTCCCCTGGCTCTCCCATCACCCCGTCTCTTGGATCTACTCCCATCACCCCGTCTCACGGCTCTATTCCCACCATCCTCTCGCTTGCAATTCCCAATAATCCTGTCCCGACGTACTATGTCCACCACCCCGTCCCCTACCACAACGACCTACACCCCTGTCTCTCGCCTCGATCTTGGGCTTTCCGGAGAAACCTCAAGAAGAGACAGCTGCCGTGGTCCTACTGAGGCCAAAAGAGCGCCTCGTTCCACTTTCCGACGTATCTTCTCCCGTTGTCTCAAGTGGCTCGGCAGGATCACCTGTCCATGCTGTGTTAGACGTCCACGGGTTTCCGATCAGTGAGACCCCAGTCAGACCCTGGCAACTTTTACTTATCCCCGATGCCCTGACCTGCCACCTAAAATGGATGTGTCGTTTTTTCATTTTTCAATTTTTTCAACCTCACCGTGATCAACAGAGAAAACAAAACTGCACGGTGTATATGCCCCATCTACAGTGAAAGATGTTCATCATGTCTACTAAGTTGGAATACATCACAAGTATTTATTCGTCTATCTATCTATGTATCTATCTATTTATCTAACTATCCATAACTCTGATACCAATTCCCTTAAGGAACTCCCATCAAGGGGGTAGCCTCAGCAAAAATCTCCACTTATATCTGTCCTTACCTGCCTCTCTCCCATACACCATTCAACATATTCTTCCACTATTTCTCTTCCATTCTCTTTTCCCATGCCAATGATGGTCTTCCTTTCACAACAACACTTCTCTTTCACTCTCTTTCCCTATGTCACATGTGGTCTTCTTCTCACTTCAACTCCTTCAACTGTACTATCACAAACTCTCTTTGTAAACTACCCATCTTCCATTCTATCCAAGTGTCAAAATCACACCGAAGTATGTTAAATCAAGTCTACCACTCCGCAATTCATTCCCAATGCATTCCCTGTCATACCAGATCTCTCATACACCCCAATATTTCCTACTTCACTCCAACTACTCATATCACATGCTCTTATCATATAGCTCATTTCCATAGCCTAAATTCTTGGTCTCTGTAACTCATTCTATGTCCTTGTTTCGGATGCATGGGTTACACTCAGGAGGACTATGCTCTTTCTTAATCCTTCTTCACTTCCATACACCTCTACCCTTCATTGATCTATTAAGAGACCTAATAACTATTCTACCCTCTACTATTCTCTTCTATATCTCTCCTACCATATCACCAAACTCATCAAAATTAGCTGCCAAATACTTCAATTATCTCATCTTTTCCAGTTTTCTTCCCCCATATCTATAACACATTTAGTACACTTTCTTCTCTCGCTATATGGGGCTTTGCAAAATCTATACTTCAACTCTGTTTCCTTTCAAACAGCATTACATTTTACTTTTAATCATATCTACCATCAGTGGCCTACGCCTACACGTAATCATAAAATGCATTCAAAATTTCTGCAACACTTTAGACTCAGCAAACAACAAAGTAACATCCACAAAGACGTTTCTCATTTGCCAGGAAACCATACCACCACACTCAATCCCTATATCACCTTTCATTCATTTTGCTTTCATCTATTATTACTTTATTCTATATATGTTAAAAAGCCACAATGGCATGCCACAGCTCCCCCTCATACCCATATATATTAAAAAACTTATCTCATCTCTCAATCCATTCTTACGAATGTATTTGCTCGTCTATAGAATGCTTTTAAACCATTCCGCAGTTGTCCCCCTCTATCCATATATATAATTTTAGTTCTCCCTTTTGATAATAATTTCACTTTACTTCCCATGTTGCTCAAATCCTTTAATGTAAATGTTTTCTTTAGCAACAATTGTACTATAAAGAATATCTTAATCAGGAATTCATCAGAAAATTCTCTTCGATGCATCTATAAAGTGCCATGTGGAAATTGTGATAAATCTTATGTTAGACTGGTAAGGATCTTTCTGTTAGACTTAAGCAACATAAATATAGTATAAGAACGGGACAAGAATCAAATGCCTTGTTTAATCACGTTAAACACTATGATCATTGTATTGACTGGAGTAAAGCCATCTCAGTTATTAACTCTAGCTCTACTAGCAAGAGAAATATCACTGAATCATCTATTAGTAAATACACAAAGAATTATAATATTAATATTAGAGATGATCTATACAAATTAGATAACTTTATTGTTGATAAAATTTATAAAATGATAGGTTTATGAACGCTCGTTGTATGTTGTGGACAATCACATGTTTACCAAATGGCGTCCTAGCTTCGTCTCTTCGATGTATATCAACTGACTTATATTTCTCTCTTGTGTCACCCCTGATGATGTGACTATTACAGGAAAGTGCACTTGGGAACTTATCGTGTTTCATTTTCCCCATGGACTCATATACAGAGAATATACAAACCTTCAACAGCCAGGATCGAACCCGGGACCCCTGTGCAAGAGGCAGGAATGCTAATCGCTGGGTATGGGCCTGGTTAATAGGAAACAACTATTCGAATAATAAATACTCGAATACTTTCGTCTCACATTGGTGAGCAACGGGGTCTATACCGGTTATTTCCCAACAGGCTCACATAGCCAGCTGATAGCAATTTACCGAACCTACCTCTTCTCTGTTTACTAAGTCATTCTCCCCTACTACATCCACGACTTTCCAGTTTTTCCTAATCCAAATAAATTTCTTATTTTCCCTAAACGACTCTCTCTTTTCTTTCCTCTAAAAACTTTCTCACATTCCACTTCATTACTGTATCTTCAATAACAACTCGACAACAGTGAGCGTCCTACTGTATCTTCACTACTGATGAGATTACAGTCATTACAATTAGTATGTCCTTAAATCTGGATTACAATATCTTACTCTGTCTCTCTAAGCAACTGCACAACAGTGACCGTTAAACTGTATCTTCACAACAACTGAAATTTCAGTATATGTATTACTATATCCATAAAACTGGATTAGAATATTTTCCTTAATGTATCTCCATGATGAGCTAGACTACAGTAACCATACCACATAAGACTAGATCGGGATAACTTTCTTAATGTATCCTCACTAACAAATGGACAACAGTGATCCTCATACTGTATCTTCACTACCACTGAAATTACAGAAAATGCATTACTTATGTCCATAAGACTATATTGGAATAACTTTCTTATTGTACCTTCATGATTAGCTGGAGTACAGTGACCATACCACTCTATCTTCACTACCACTGAAATTACAGTAAATGCATTACTTATGTCCATAAGACTGAATTGGAATAACTTTATTAATGTATCTTCACTAACAAATGGACAACAGTGTCCCTTATACTGTATCTTCACTACATCGGAAATTACAGTAAATACATTACTTATGTCCATAAGACTCGATTGGAATAAATTTCTCAATGTATCTTCACTAACAAATGTACAACAGTGACCCTCATACTTTATCTTCACTACCAGTGAAATTACGGTAAATGCTTTACATATGTCCATAAGACTGGATTGGAATTACTTTCTCAATGTATCTTCACGAACAAATGGACAACAGTGACCCTCATACTTTATCTTCACTACCACTGAAATTACAGTAAATGCTTTACATATGTCCATAAGACTGGATTGGAATTACTTTCTCAATGTATCTTCACGAACAAATGGACAACAGTGACCCTCATACAGTATCTTCACTACCACTGAAATTACAGTAAATGCATTACTTATGTCCACAGGACTAGATTGCAATAACTTTCTTAAAGTATCTTCATGATTAGCTGGAGTACAGTGACCATACCACTCTATCTTCACTATCACTGAAATTACAGTAAATAGATTGCTTTTGTCCATAAGATTAGATTGGGATAACTTTCTTACTGTATCATCACTAACAAATGGACAACGATGACCCTCATACTGTATCTTCACTACCTCTGAAATTACAGTAAATGTATTACTTATGTCCATAAGACTGGATTGGAAAAACTTTATTAATGTATCTTCACTAACAAATGGACAACAGTGACCCTCATACTGTATCTTCACTACCTCTCAAATTACAGTAAATGCATTACTTATGTCCATAAGACTGGATTGGAAAAACTTTCTTAATGTATCTTCACTAACAAATGGACAACAGTGTCCCTCATACTGTATCTTCACTACCACTGAAATTACAGTAAATGCATTACTTATGTCCATAAGACTTGATTGGAATAACTTTCTCAATGTATCTTCACTAACAAATGGACAACAGATACCGCTCGAGTGTATTTTCACTACCAATGAAATTACAGTAACAGCATTTATATATCCTTGATACTGGAGTCAAATAACTTTCTGATTATATCTTCACTTTCAAACATATAACTTCACTACCATCTGAAAGCTGAACATTACTATATTTCTGAAAGTATCTAGAATATCTTTTGTAGTGAGTGGCTTTCCTCTTGTACAGGTTTAAAGTTAGAGATTGTCCATTGTAATGGAAGACATAATCGGTCATATAGAAAGGCCCAGGTTCTGGGAATTGTTGGAACCCAAGCCACAAAGAATTCCCAGAGGACGAAGACGTCACCAACAGGAAATGGTTGATTCCACTTGTACCCAGGCACACGAAATAACACAACACACTGCGGTCACGACACGTGAGGTTCCACAAGACACTGGACTCGCAACCATGCAGGTTCCACAGGAAACTCCAGTGGCGCCTCTGGAGACTCCTACCCAGGGGTCTGGGAAGGAGCTAAACACACATATCACTTCAACACCATTTCAGGCTACACCTAAGACTCCAACCCAGGGGTCTGGGAAGAAGCCAAACACACCAACCACTTCAACACCAGTTCAGGCTACACCTAAGACTCCAACCCAGGGGTCTGGTAAGAAGCCAAAGACACCAACCACTTCATCACCAGTTCAGGCTACACCTAAGACTCCAACCCAGGGGTCTGGTAAGAAGCCAAAGACACCAACCACTTCAACTCCAGTTCAGGCTACACCTAAGACTCCAACCCAGGGGTCTGGTAAGAAGCCAAACACACCAATCACGTCAACTCCAGTTCAGGCTACACCTAAGACACCAACCCAGGGGTCTGGAAAGAAGCCAAACACACCAATCACGTCAACTCCAGTTCAGGCTACACCTAAGACTCCAACCCAGGGGTCTGGGAAGAAGCCAAACACACCAACCACTTCAACTCCAGTTCAGGTTACACCTAAGACTCCAACCCAGGGGTCTGGTAAGAAACCTGTCACTACTACTCCACTTTAGGCTTCACCAGGTTTGAGGTCTGAGGGTTCTGGCAGGTCTGTGCGCTGGTCTGGTAGGGACACAATCTACACAATCTCACCTGAGAGATCTGAGGAATCTGGCAGTGAGAGAACCTACACAACCCCAGCTTAGAGATCTGAGGGGTCTGGCAGGGAGAGAACCTACACAACCCCACCTCAGAGATCTCAGGGGTCTGGCAGGGAAACAACCTACACAATCCCACCTCGGAGATCTCAGGGGTCCGGCAGGGAGAGAACCTACACAAACCCACCTCAGAGATCTCAGGGGTCTGGCAGGGAGAGAACCTACACAACCCCACCTCAGAGATCTCAGGGGTCTGGCAGGGAAACAACCTACACAATCCCATCTCGGAGATCTCAGGGGTCCGGCAGGGAGAGAACCTACAGAACCCCACCTCAGAGATCTCAGTGGTCTGGCAGGCAGAGAACCTACACAACCCCACCTCAGAGACCTCAAGGGTCTGGCACGGAAAGAACCTACACAACCCCACCTTACAAAACCCCACACCAGACATCTAACTACAACCATATAGTCATCGAACACCCAACACAGACGTCTCGTAACCAGAGCCTTGTAAAGGAAACAAGGCCCCCACCCAGGGAGGACCACCGTCAGAACACCTCCAAGAGAAATTACAGGTGGGTGGAGTGGCTGGAAATATCCTCAAAAGAACACGACTACGTCAGAAGGAGAACACCATCCATACAAGATGAATTGGACGTTAAGGTTACTGTCCCCGACACAGGCGACTATATCATCCTAGAAGGACACCGTCAAGGGGTAACTAAGGCTTGTTTGCAGCTACAGCGTGTCTTCAAGCTGACTAAGGTTACTGACGGCGACCTTCGCTTGATAGCGTCCAAGGCCTCTTACAGGAATCGGCCCTCCAGAGTTTGGCTTTCTGGGCACGTCTTGAGAACGTCAAATGTTGACCCCAGCTTGCATGGTCTAATTCTGGGTAAAGGTGGACAAACCGTGGCTGCCATTAGAGAGAAGTACGGCGTTCACATCCACGTGCCCGGCAAGGAAGAAGAATATAAAGTAATTGATATTCTCGGACGAGCTGAAGATGCCCAGAAGGCCAAGACCGACATAATGCGGCTCTGCAGAAGTAGAACTCCTCGGCCCTCCAGGAAGAAGGGCAACTTCCAGAAGCGCTCTCAGCCTGATCAGAAACAGGACCAAAGTCCGGTGTCTCAGGCTGTACCTGAGAAGGAGCCCGTGGAGGTGTCTGAGGTAGTACCTGAGACAGAACCCGTGTGTCAGGCTGTACCTGAGGAGGAACCTGTGTCTGAGG
>NW_027265067.1:0-2500 GCF_036320965.1 Panulirus ornatus
ATCAAAGCTAACTAGTTTGAAATCAAAATTAATATTGATATTGTTTAGCTTGTTGACTAAATCAACATTGTTCGTGATATTAGAATTTGATACCTTACCCACCAAAGGGCTTAATAAGGAAACTAACCATTTTGATAATTTATGTGTGATGGAGCCTACTGAACTCACTATAGGTCTTGTTGGAAAATTTTGTTTATGTGTTTTGATAAGTCCATACATATATGGCAATGAAGGGGACAAAGATGACAAATTTTTGATGAGAGAAATGTTACCTTTCAACAACTTCATTTCTTTGTTGAAGTGAGAATTAACTGCTTCTAAGGGATTTTTACAAAGTTTAGAATATGTTGCGTTATCGTTTAGAAGATCATTCATTTTAGATAAATAGTTACTTTTGTCTAGAATCACAACAGTGTTAGCCTTAACTGCTTTAGTAATATGAATATCTTTGTCTTTTCTTAAGGTGTTCATAGCTCTTATGAATCCTTTAGGGCAATTATGTTCCACTAGTTTTGACAAACTGGCATACACTAAACCCTTGCAAATATTGATATCATCATTACTTAGATTACTGTATTTTTCTAAATTATAAAAAGACTTTGTGACATCAACACAGTTGGCTTCTCTGTTAGAGCACACAAAATTTAAAACATAGCCTAATGCACACAAGGAATCTTTATCTAGTTGTTTATTAGACAGGTTTACCACAAAAGATGGGTTTCCGTTCTTGGTCCAGTCACTGTTTTCAATAAGATGGTCCAACTTACGATTTAGTGACACTTGTAGCCTATTGCGTTCTTTCCCTAATTCATCATAGCAATAGTCCAACATCCCGTTCTTCCAGTGTGTCCGTATTGTCATTTGAAAGGCACGTTTCTTCTCTCTTGAAACTGTGGAAACTGTGATAAATTTTATGTTGTTCAGACTGGTAAGGATCTTTCTGTTAGACTTAAGCAACATAAATATAGTATAAGAACGGGACAAGAATCAAATGCCTTGTTTAATCATGTTAAAAACTATGATCATTGTATTGACTGGAGTAACGCCATCTCAGTTGTTAACGCTAACTCTATTGCCAAGAGAAATATCATTGAATCTTCTATTATTAAATACACAAAGAATTATAATCTTATTATTAGTGATGGTCTATACAAATTAGATAACTTTATTGTTGATAAGATTTATAAAATGATAAGTTTATGAACGCTCGTTGTATGTTTTGGACAATCACATGTTTACCAAATGGCGTCCTAGCTTCGTCTCTTCGATGTATATCAACTTATATTTCTCTCTTGTGTCTCCCCTGATGATGTGATCATTACACGAAAGTGCACTTGGGAACTTTTCGTGTTTCATTTTCCCCGTGGACTCATAGGAATATCTTGATCATGCGCAAAATTGTGATCCTTTCCAACATGGATTCCACACGGCTCTTCTATTATTTCTCTACAAGCTGTCCTGGACTTTCTCCTTTCGTTACTGCTTTCTCCAAATCGCTAATCAAGGCTCTCCAACTGAAGTTACAATATGAATTCCTTAGGAAATGCCTTGATAAACAAGTGATGCCAAGATCTGTCCCACCTCAACATTTGTTGCAGCTGTCTGGTCGACCATTTGACCAATTTCAAAATGTTATCTTAAAGAAAAATATTGAATTAAAGAAACTTGAAATGGAGGAGGCTTATCGCCTTTCAAGAGAGAAGAAACGTGCCGTTTCAAATGACAATACCGACACACTGGAAGAACCGGATGTTGGACTTATGCTATGATGAATTAAGGAAAGAACGCAATAGGCTACAAGTGTCACTAAATCGTAAGTTGGACCATCTTATTGAAAACAGTGACTGGACCAAGAACGCAAACCCATCTTTTGTGGTAAACCTGTCTAATAAACACCTAGATAAAGATTCCTTTTGTGCATTAGGCTATGGTTTAAGTTTTGTGTGCTCTAACAGTGAAGCCAACTGTGTTGATGTCACATAGTCTTTTTCTAATTTAGAAAAATACAGTAATTTAAGTAATGATGATACTAATATTTGCAAGGGTTTAGTGTATGCCAGTTTGTCAAAACCAGTGGAACCTAATTGCCCTAAAAGATTCATAAGAGCTATTGATACCTTAGAAAAAGACAAAGATATACATATTACTAAAGCAGTTAAGGCTAACGCTGTTGTGATTTTAGACAAAAAGTAACTATTTATCTAAAATGAATGATCTTCTAAATGATAAACAACGTATTCTAAACTTAGTAAAAATCCCTTAGAAGCAGTTAATTCTCACTTCAATAAAGAAATGAAGTTGTTGTTGAAAGGTAGCATTTCTCTCAATATAAATTTGTCATCTTTGTCCCCTTCATTGCCATATATGTATGGACTTATCAAAACAAATAAACAAAATTTTCCAGCAAGATCTATCGTGAGTTCAGTAGCCTCCATCACATATAAATTATCAAAATGGTTAGTTTCCTTATTAAGCCCTTTAGTGGGTAAGGTATCAAATT
>NW_027265067.1:7500-16558 GCF_036320965.1 Panulirus ornatus
CATCCAAAACAGATTGCATACTTGCCCCTCTTTCCAAAACTCTTGCATTCACCTCCCTAACAACCCCATCAATAAAGAAACTAAACAACCGTGGAGACATCACGCACCCCTGCCGCAAACCTACATTCACTGAGAACCAATAACACTCCTCTCTTCCTACTCGAACACATGCCTTACATCCTCGATAAAAAACTTTTCACTGCTTCTAACAACTTGCCTCCCACACCATATATTCTTAATACCTTCCAACGAGCACCTCTATCAACCCTATTATATGCTTTTTCCGGTTACATAAATGCTACACACAAATCCATTTGCTTTTTTAAGTATCTCTCACATACATTCTTCAAAGCAAACACCTGATCCACATATCCTCTACGACTTTTAAAGCCACACTGCTCTTCCCCAATCCGATGCTCTGTACATGCCTTCACTCTCTCAATCAATACCCTCCCATATAATTTCCCCGGAATACTCAACAAAATTAAACCATTGTAATTTGCCTTTATACTATGGCACTATGCAAGCATTTTGCCAATCCTCAGGCATCTCAACATGAGTCTTACATACATTAAATAGCCTTACTAACCTGTCAAAAGCACAGCTTAACCCCTTTTTTAATAAATTCTACTGCAATGCCATCCAAAGCCGCTGCCTTGCCAGCTTTCATTTTCCGCAAAGCTTTTACTACTCCCTCTCTGTTTACCAAATGATTCTAACCCTCTCACTTTGCACACTACCTCGACCAAAACCAACAACATCTGCCCCTCTGTCATCAAGCACATTGAACAAAGCTTCAAAATACTCACTCCATCTCCTTCTCACATCACCACTACTTGTTATCACCTCCCCATGAGCCCCCTTCCCTGATGTTCCCATTTATTTCCTTGTCTTGCGAACTTTATTTGCCTCCTTCCAAAGCATCTTTTTATGCTCCTTAAAATCTAATGATATTATCTCACACCAATTCTCATTTGCCCTCTTTTTCCCCTCTTGCACTTTTCTCTTGACCTCCTACCTCTTTCTTTTATACATCTACGAGTCATTATCCCTGGGGATACGGGAGAAAGAATATTTCCCACGCATTCTTTACGTGTTGTAGAAGGAGAATTGAAGAAACGAAGTTAGCTTCTTCTCTTCAATGTATATCAACTGACTGTTATATTTCTCTCTTGTGTCTCCCCTGATGATGTGATTATTACACGAAAGTGCACTTGGGAACTTTTCTTGTTAAATTTTCCCCGTGGTCTCATAGGAATATATTTGTTTATTTATTTATTTTGCTTTGTCGCTGTCTCCCGCGTTTGCGAGGTAGCGCAAGGAAACAGACGAAAGAAATAGCCCAACCCACACCCATACACATGTATATACATACACGTCCACACACGCCCATCTGCTACCAACATATCTCAATGTACACATATATATACACACACAGACGCATACATATATACACATGCACACAATTCACACCGTCTGCCTTTATTCATTACCATCGCCACTTCGCCACACATGGAATAACATCCTCCTCCCCCCTCATGTGTGCGAGGTAGCGCTAGGAAAAGACAACAAAAGGCGACATTCGTTCACGCTCAGTCTATAGCTGTCATGCAATAATGCCCGAAACCACAGCTCGCTTTCCACATCCAGGCCCAACAGAACTTTCCATGGTTTACCCGAGACACTTCACATGCCCTGATTCAATCCATTGACAGCACGTCGACCCCGTTATACCACATCGATCCAATTCACTCTATTCCTTGCCAAACTTTCACCCTCCCGCATGATCAGGCCCCGATCACTCAAAATCTTTTTCACTCCATCTTTCCACCTCCAATTTGGTCTCCCACTTCTCCTCGTTCCCTCCACCTCCGACACATATATACTCTTCGTCAATCTTTCCTCACTCATTCTCTCCATGTGACCAAATCATTTTAAAACACCCTCTTCTGCTCCCTCAACCACGCTCTTTTTATTTTCACACATCTCTCTTACCCTTATATTACTTACTCGATCAAACCACCTCACACCACATATTGTCCTCAAACATCTCATTTCCAGCATATCCACCCTCTTCCGCACAACTCTATCCATAGCCCACGCCTCGGAACCATACAACATTGTTGGAACCACTATTCCTTCAAACATAGCCATTTTTGCTTTCCGAGATAATGTCCTCGACTTCCAAACATTCTTCAAGGCTCCCAGGATTTTCGCCCCCTACCCCACGCTATGATTCATTTCCGCTTCGATGGTTCCATCCGCTGCCAGTTTCACTTCCAGATATCTAAAACACTTTACTTCCTCCAGTTTTTCGCCATTTAAACTTACCTCTCAATTGACGTGACCCTCAACCCTACTGTACCTAATAACATTGCTCTTATTCACATTTACTCTTAACTTTCTTCTTTCACACACTTTACCAAACTCAGTCACCAGCTTCTGCAGTTTCTCACATGAATCAGCCACCAGCGCTGTATCATCAGCGAACAACAACTGACTCACTTCCCAAGCTCTCTCATCCACAACGGACTTCATACTTGCCCCTCTTTCCAAAACTCTTGCATTCACGTCACTAACAACCCCATCCATAAACAAATTAAACAACCATGGAGACATCACACACCCCTGCCGCAAACATACATTCACTGAGAACCAATCATTTTCCTCTCTTCCTACACGTACACATGCCTTACATCCTCGATAAAAACTTTTCACTGCTTCTAACAACTTGCCTCCCACACCATATATTCTTAGTACCTTCCACAGAGCATCTCTATCAACTCTATCATATGCCTTCTCCAGATCCATAAATGCTACATACAAATCCATTTGCTTTTCTAAGTATTTCTCACATACATTCTTCAAAGCAAACACCTGATCCACACATCCTCTACCACTTCTGAAACCAGACTGCTCTTTTCCAAACTGATGTTCTGTACATGCCTTCACCCTCTCAATCAATACCCTCCCACAAAATTTAACCAGGAATACTCAACAAACATATACCTCTGAAAACTGAGCATTCACTCTTACCCCCTTTGCCTTTGTACAATGGCACGATGCATGCATTCCGCCAATCCTCAGGTACCTCACCATGAATCATACATACATTGAATAACCTTACCAACCAGTCAACAATACAGTCACCCCCTTTTTTAATAAATTCCACTGCATTACCATCCACACTTGCTGCCTTGCCGGCGTTAATTTTCCGCAAAGCTTTTACTACCTCTTCTCTGTTTACCAAATCGTTTTCCTTAACCCTCTCACTTTGCACACCACCTCGACCAAAACACCCTATACATACCACTCTATCATCAAACACATTCAACAAACCTTCAAAATACTCACTCCATGTCCTCCTCACATCACAACTACTTCTTAGCATCTCACCATTAGCCCCATTCACTGATGCTCCCATTTGCTTCGTTGTCTTACGCACTTTATTTACCTCCTTCCAGAACATCTTTTTATTCTACCTAAAGTTTAATGATACTCTCTCACCCCAACTCTCATTTGCCCTCGTTTTCACCTCTTGCACCTTTCCCTTGACCTCCTGTCTCTTTCTTTTATACATCTCCCACTCATTTGCATTTTTTCCTTGCAAAAATAGTCCAAATCCCTCTCTCTTCTCTTTCACTAATAATCTTACATCATCCCACCACTCACTACCCTTTCAAGAAAAATCAACCCACCTCCCACGCTTCTCATGCCACAAGCATCTTTTGCGCAAGCCATCACATCATCCCTAAATACATCCCATTCCTCCCCCACTCCCCGTACCTCCTTTGTTCTCATCTTTTTCCATTCTGTACTCAGTCTCTCCTGGTACTTCCTCACACAGGTCTCCTTCTCAAGCTCACTTACTCTCACCACCCTCTTCACCCCAACATTCACTCTTCTTTTCTGAAAACCCATACAAATCTTCACCTTAGCCTCCACAAGATAATGATCACACATCCCTCCAGTTGCACCTCTCAGCACATTAACATCCAAAAGTCTCTCTCTCGCACGCCTGTCAATTAACACGTAATCCAATAACGCTCTCTGGCCATCTCTCCTACTTACATAAGTATACTTATGTATATCTCGCTTTTTAAACCAGGTATTCCCAATCACCAGTCCTTTTTCAGCACATGAACCTACAAACTCTTCACCATTTCCATTTACAACACTGAACACCCCATGTATACCAATTATTCCCTCAACTGCCACATTACTCACCTTTGCATTCAAATCACCCATCACTATAACCCGGTCTCGTGCATCAAAACCACTAACACACTCATTCAGCTGCTCCCAAAACACTTGCCTCTCTTGATCTTTCTTCTCATGCCCAGGTGCATAAGCACCAATAATCACCCACCTCTCTCCATCAACTTTCAGTTTTACCCATATCAATCGAGAATTTACTTTCTTACACTCTATCACATATATGGTGTGGGAGGAAAGTTGTTAGAAGCAGTGAAAAGTTTTTATCGAGGATGTAAGGCATGTGTACGTGTAGGAAGAGAGGAAAGTGATTGGTTCTCAGTGAATGTAGGCTTGCGGCAGGGGTGTGTGATGTCTCCATGGTTGTTTAATTTGTTTATGGATGGGGTTGTTAGGGAGGTAAATGCAAGAGTTTTGGAAAGAGGTGCAAGTATGAAGTCTGTTGGGGATGAGAGAGCTTGGGAAGTGAGTCAGTTGTTGTTCGCTGATGATACAGCGCTGGTGGCTGATTCATGTGAGAAACTGCAGAAGCTGGTGACTGAGTTTGGTAAAGTGTGTGAACGAAGAAAGTTAGGAGTAAATGTGAATAAGAGCAAGGTTATTAGGTACAGTAGGGTTGAGGGTCAATTCAATTGGGAGGTGAGTTTGAATGGAGAAAAACTGGAGGAAGTGAAGTTTTTTAGATATCTGGGAGTGGATCTGGCAGCGTATGGAACCATGGAAGCGGAAGTGGATCATAGGGTGGGGGAGGGGGCGAAAATTCTGGGAGCCTTGAAGAATGTGTGGAAGTCGAGAACATTATCTCGGAAAGCAAAAATGGGTATGTTTGAAGGAATAGTAGTTCCAACAATGTTGTATGGTTGCGAGGCGTTGACTATGGATAGAGTTGTGCGCAGGAGGATGGATGTGCTGGAAATGAGATGTTTGAGGACAATGTGTGGTGTGAGGTGGTTTGATCGAGTAAGTAACGTAAGGGTAAGAGAGATGTGTGGAAATAAAAAGAGCGTGGTTGAGAGAGCAGAAGAGGGTGTTTTGAAATGGTTAGGTCACATGGAGAGAATGAGTGAGGAAAGATTGACCGAGAGGATATATGTGTCGGAGGTGGAGGGAACGACGAGAAGAGGGAAACCAAATTGGAGGTGGAAATATGTAGTGAAAAAGATTTTGTGTGATCGGGGCCTGCACATGCAGGAGGGTGAAAGGAGGGCAAAGAATAGAGTGAATTGGAGCGCTGTGGTATACCGGGGTTGACGTGCTGTCAGTGGATTGAATCAAAGCATGTGTATGGGGTTGGGCTGTGCCATTTCTTTCGTCTGTTTCCTTGCGCTACCTCGCAAACGCGGGAAACAGAGACAAAGCAAAAAAAGAAAAAAAAAAGATATATATATATATATATATATATATATATATATATATATGTATATATATATATATATATATATATATATATATATATATATATATATATATATATATATATATATATATATATATATATATATATATACATATTATCCCTGGGGATAGGGGAGCAAGAATACTTCCCACGTATTCCCTGCGTGTCGTAGAAGGCGACTAAAAGGGGAGGGAGTGGGGGGCTGGAAATCCTCCCCTCTCGTTTTTTTTTTTTTTTTCCAAAAGAAGGAACAGAGAATTGGGCCAGGTGAGGGTAGTCCCTCAAAGGCTCAGTCCTCTGTTCTTAACGCTACCTCGCTAATGCGGGAAATGGCGAATAGTTTAAAAGAAAGAAAGATATATATATATATATATATATATATATATATATATATATATATATATATATATATATATATATATATATATATATATATATATATATATATATATATATATATGTATATATATGTATATATATATATATATATATATATATATACATATATATATATATATATATATATATATATATATATATATATATATATATATATATATATATATATATATATATATATATATTTTTTTTTTTTCTCTTTTTTCTTTTGCTTTGTCGCTGTCTCCCGAGTTTGCGAGGTAGCGCAAGGAAACAGACGAAAGAAATGGCCCAACCCACCCCCATACACGTGTATATACATACGTCCACACACGCAAATATACATACCTACACAGCTTTCCATGGTTTACCCCAGACGCTTCATATGCCCTGATTCAGTCCACTGACAGCACGTCAGCCCCGGTATGCCACATCGATCCAATTCACTCTATTCCTTGCCCTCCTTTCACCCTCCTGCAGGTTCAGGCCTCGATCAAACAAAATCTTTTTCACTCCATCTTTCCACCTCCAATTTGGTCTCCCACTTCTCCTCGTTCCCTCTACCTCCGACACATATATCCTCTTGGTCAATCTTTCCTCACTCATTCACTCCATGTGCCCAATCATTTCAAAAGACCCTCTTCTGCTCTCTCAGCCACGCTCTTTTTATTTCCACACATCTCTCTTACCCTTACGTTACTCACTCGATCAAACCACCTCACACCACACATTGTCCTCAAATATCTCATTTCCAGCACATCCATCCTTCTGCGCACAACTCTATCCATAGCCCACGCCTCGCAACCATACAACATTGTTGAAACCACTACTCCTTCAAACATACTCATTTTTTCTTTCCGAAGTAATGTTCTCGACTTCCACACATTCTTCAAGGCTTCCGGAATTTTCGCCCACTGCCCCACCCTGTGATCCACATCCGCTTCCATTGCTCCATCCGCTGCCAGATCCACTCCCATATATATATATATATATATATATATATATATATATATATATATATCCCCTGGGGATAGGGGAGCAAGAATACTTCCCACGTATTCCCTGCGTGTCGTAGAAGGCGACTAAAGGGGAGGGAGCGGGGGGCTGGAAATCCTCCCCTCTCACCCTCTCATTTTTTTTTTTTAATTTTCCAAAAGAAGAAACAGAGAGTTGGGCCAGGTGAGGGTAGTCCCTCAAAGGCCCAGTCATCTGTTCTTAACGCTACCTCGCTAATGCGGGAAATGACGAATAGTTTGAAAGAAAAAAAAAATATATATATATATATATATATATATATATATATATATATATATATATATATATATATATATATATATATATATATATATGTGGGTGGATTAATACATATATATATATATATATATATATATATATATATATATATATATATATATGTATTAATCCACCCACATACACATGTATATACATACACGTCCACACGCACAAATATACATACCTATACATCTCCATGTATACATATATATACACGCACAGCCATATACATATATACACATGTACATAATTCACCTGTCTGCCTTTATTTATTCCCATCGCCACCTCGCCACATATGGAATAGCATCCCTCTCCCCCCCCTGATGTTTGCTAGGTAGCGTTAGGAAAAGATAACAAAGGCCCCATTCGTTCACACTCAGTCTCTAGCTGTTATGTTATAATGCACCGAAACGACAGCTCCCTTTCCACATCCAGGCCCCACAGAACTTTCCATGGCTTAGCCCAGACGCTTCACATGTTCTGGTTCAATCCATTGACCGCACCTCGAACCCGGTATACCACATCGTTCCAATTCCCTGTATTCCTTGCACTCCTTTCACCCTCCTGCATGTTCAGGCCACGATCACTCAAAATCTTTTTTGCTCCATCTTTCCACCTCCAATTTGGTCTCCCACTTCTCCTCGTTCCCTCCACCTCTGACACATACATCCTCTTGTTCAATCTTTCCTCACTCATTATCTCCATGTGATCAAATCATTTCAAAACACCCTCTTCTGCTCTCTCAACCACACTCTTTTCATTTCCACACATTTCTCTTACCCTATTATTACTTTCTCGATTACTTGCACCTCACACCGCATATTTTCCTCAAACATCTCATTTCCAGCACATCCACCCTCCTCCGCACAACTCTATCCATAGCCCACGCCTCGCAACTATACAACGTTGTTGGAACCACTATTCCTTCAAACATACACATTCTTGCTTTCCGAGATAATGTTCTCGACTTCCACGCATTCTTCAAGGCTCCTAGAACTTTCGCCCCCTCCCCCAACCTATGATTCACTTCCGCTTCCATGGTTCCATCCGCTGCCAGATCCATTCCCAGATATCTAAAACACTTTACTTCCTCCAGTTTTTCTCCATTCAAACTTACCTCCCAATTGACTTGACCCTTAACCCTACTGTACCTAATAACCTTACTTGTATTCTCATTTACTCTTAACTTTCTTCTTTCACACACTTTACCAAACTCAGTCACCAGCTTCTGCAGTTTCTCACATGAATCAGCCACCAGCGCTATATCATCAGCGTACAACAACTGACTCACTTCCCAAGCTCTCTCATCAACAATAGACTGCATACTTGCTCCTCTTTCCAAAACTCTTGCATTCACCTAACAACCCCATCCATAAACAAATTAAACAACCATGGAGACATCACACATCCCTGCCGCAAACCTACATTCACTGAGAACCAATCACTTTCCTCTCTTCCTACACGTACACATGCCTTATATCTTTGATAAAAACTTTTCACTGCTTTTAACAACTTGCCTCCCACACCATATATTCTTAATACCTTCCACAGAGCATCTCTATCAACTCTATCATAAACCTTTTCCATATCCATAAATGCTACATACAAATCCATTTGCTTATCTCAGTTTTTCTCAAATACATTCTTCAAGGCAAATACCCGATTCGCACCTCCTCTACCAATTCTTAAACCACACTGCTCTTCCCAATCTGATGCTCTGTATATGCCTTCATCCTCTTGATCAATACCCTCTCATATAATGTACCAGGAATACTC
>NW_027265069.1:0-11128 GCF_036320965.1 Panulirus ornatus
TTGCTTTTCCAAGTATTTCCACATACATTCTTCAAAGCAAACACTTGTCCACAACATCCGTCTACCACTTCTGAAACCACACTGCTCTCCACTCCAATCGGATGCTCTATGCATGCCTTCCCCTCTCAATCAAATACCCTCCCATACAATTCCCAGAATAAAATTCAGCAACTCATACCCTCTGTAATTTTAGCACATCACTTTTATCCCCTTGCCTTTGGTACAATGGCAATTATGCAAAGTCATTCCGCAACCCAGAGCACCTCAACCATGAATCATAATACATAGCATTTAAATAACCTTACCAACCAGGTCAACAATACAGTCACTCCCTTTTTTAATAAATTCCACGGCAATACCATCCAGAACCCGCTGCCTTGCCGCTTTCATCTTCCGCAAACTTTTACTACTACCTCTCTATGTTTACCAAACCATCTCCCTAACCCTCGGCCCACTTGCACACCCACCTCGACCTAACCTAACCTAACAACAAGCGAGAGCGCGGTAACGCGGCGCCAACCCTCCACCCTCACCCTGCATTCCACACACAAGAGCCCATCCAGACAGACAGTCACCTTCCACTCATCGCTTTCGATGCGCGCGGCCGACCCACCTCCTCCGTTCCTCACATACACGGTGGTGGTGTGAACATCAGTGGAATTATTATCGATCGACTCACATTGCGTCCGCGGATTTTGACATCACCCACTAGATTGCCGGTTGTTTTTTAGTAAGTAGTGCCGAGCGAGGAAAACGTGCGGTGGCTGCCGAGAGAAAAAGGCCGGACGACCCCCCCCCCCCCCCCCCGCGCTCTCGCATTCCATACTACAACACAACACAAAATACTACCCACCACCTCCTCTCTTCCTCTCCTCCATCAATCTCACTTTCAGATCCGCGTAAGGAGGCCCAGTTACAGTTCGAAACACCCAACTCATCTTAATCTATATGTCTACATGTAGGGGCTTTGGCCATCGATTGTCGTGACAAATCCCCTAAACCTTTTTCAGAGTTTAAACCTTAGTGGATCGTAGTGAGGAGACTGCCTCTTGCCACTCACAGGCACCACCCAGCTGATACGCAAGTAGCGTATGCAAACGTTCGGTACAGCACATCAGGGTTTGGTTGATCCTATTTGGAAGGGAAGAGCACAACGGTAGCTCTCAACTCTACACAATTCCCCCCTTTGCTGCTGCTGTCGGCATTGTGTAGAACACTAAGACCTACATTCGCAACGCGCACGGTCAGCGACATGATGCATGTACTTCCGAGGCAGAAGCTCTGTCCTAATCATCACCGACAATCATCATAACATTCGCTAGGAGCGGGTGCCACCACAACATCCCGCACCTTTTTAAAACAAGAGAGAAATCCACTGTGAGTTCTCAGGAAATGTGCATCATTGAAGGCGACGGGGGAAGGCAGCAACACTCACATAGGAAAAAAGCCATAGACGGTCAAGGCTCGTCTCCCCCCGTGCCGCAGCGGGGGTCATAGACCGTGGCCCATATGATATGATGTCCTTCGAAAAACAACCAAGGATATCATAAGACGGGTCTAATGGCATTGGGAAGAAAAATACAACTGCTCTGGTGAATGATTGCATGCGCGACGGCCAAACACATGATGCATGTACTTGACGAGGCGCCGAGGTAGAAACTTAGTCTCCCCGAACCGTCAGCAAACCAAACCAACAACAAAAAGGAAGAACCAAGTGCCTCAACCAAGGAACTCCACAAGCATTCGTACAAGTCTGACAAGACTCTTAATGGTTTTCATGCCTAACCCTAACCTAATCTAACCTAACCTAACCTAACCTACCTAATCTAACCTAATCTTTATGTCGATGGCTATAAATAAAAACGAAGTAATGTACAAGTCGATATATATAAGAAACGTCTCCCTAACTCTTAAACCAAAAAAAGTCCATAACATGTTTTTGTTACCCCTAAAAAGTTTACCATTTTCTACATGACTAATTTTTACCATTCTGTGATTATCATTTCAAGACCCTAACCAACCTAACCTGTCGATGGCATATCAGTAAAATTAAGCAAATGTAAAGTCGAGCATAATAAATAAAAAGTAAGTAAATGGACAAGTCGATAATATAAAAAGTAAGTAAATGTACAAGTCGATATATTTAGAGTAACGTACTAAAATTCGTAATCCTAACTATTCAAAACATGTGTTTGGTTACCCCAAAAAAGCATACCATTTTCTACAATGACAAATTTTACCATTTTCTATGAATATCATTTCAAGCCTAACGTACTAACCTGCGATGGCATATAAATAAAACGTAAGTAATGTACAAGTCGCTGGCACATATAAATGTAAATGTATTGTACAAATCCGAATGGCTTATAAATAAAACGTAAGGAAATGTACAAGTCGAAGGCATATATATAAAACGTAAGTAAATTAGAAGTCCAATATATAGAAAGTAACATCCAACTTCTAACCACCCTAAAAAATTCATAACGTGTTGTTACACCTAAAAAGTTTACCATTTTCAACATGACTAATTTTTACCATTTTATGTGATTAACATTTCAACCTACGTAACCCTAACCGTCGATGCATATAAATTAAATGTAAGGTAAATGACACAAGTCGAATGGAATACAAATAAAGCGTAAGTCGTGCGCTAGTTGATGGCACATAAATAAAACTAAGTAAATGTACGAAGTCGTAGGCATATAAATAAAACGTAAGTAAAACTAACACGTCATATATATACAGTAACGTTCCCAACTTCCATAAACCTAAAAAGTCTAACATGTAATTGTTACCCCTAAAAAAAGTTTACCATCTTCTAAAAGGAATAATTTTACCATTGTCTGTAATTATCAATTTCAAGCCTAACGTAACCTTACAATCGATGGCATATAATAAAATGTAAGTAAATGTACAAGTCGGATGGCATATGAATAAAACTTAAGCAATATTACAGTTCGATGCTTATAATCAAAACGTAAGTAAATGTACAAGTTCGTGCTTACAAACAAAACGTAAGTAATGTACTAGTCCATGGCATAGCCATGAAACGTAAGTAAATGTACGAGTCGCTGGCATATAAATAAAAACGTAATAATGTTTTTAAGTCATGGCTTAAAAATAAAACATAAGGTAATTGTACAAGTCGATGGCTATAAATAAAACGTAGGTAAATGTACAAGTCGATGGCTTAATTAAAAATAAAACGTAAGTAATATTGTACAAGTCGATGGACTATAAATAAAACGTCAGTAAAAGTACAAGCGATGGCTTATAAATAAAACGTAAGTAAATGTACATGTCATGCTTATAATAAAACTTAAGTAAAAGTACAAGTCGAACGGCATACAAAAAAAAAAATACGGAAATGTACAAGTCGATATATATATAAAGATATGAAATCCCAACAGTCTTTAAACCTAAAAATTCATAACCTGTTTGTTACCCGCTAAAAAGTTTACCAATTTCTACAATGAATAATTCTACCCATTTTCTGTGATTATCATTCAAGCCTACGTAACCTAACCAGTCGATGCATAGAAATAAAACGTAATTAAATGTGCAGGTCGATGGCTTAAAACAAAACGAAAAGTAAATGTACAAGACTAAGGCATATAGATAAAACGTAATTAAAGCGAGTCGCTGGCATATAAATAAAATGTAGTAAATTATAAGTCGATGGCATATAACTAAAACGTAAGTAAATGAACAAGCCGATGGCATATACAAAAACGTAAGTGAATGGTACGAGTCGCTGCGTATAAATAAAACTAAGAGGTGTTTAAGTCGATGGCATATAAATAAAACTAAGTATAGTACAGGTTGAATGCTATAACTAAACGTAAGTAAATGTACAAGTCGATGGGCATAAATATAAAACGTTAGTAATCAAGTCGATATATATACAGCAACGTATCACAACCTTCTTAAACCCTATACAACACATAACTTGTGTTTGTTTACCCCTATAAAAGTTTCCCCATTTTCTACAATATGACTAATTTTCTACCATTTTTTATGTTTTATGTCGATGGCATGTAAATAAAACGTAAGTAAATGTACAAGTCGATGGCAGTATAAATAAAACGTAAGTAAATGTACGTCGATGACATATTTATAAAACGTACGTAAATGTATAGTCGATGGCATATATAAAAAAACGTAAGGAAATGTACAAGTCGATATATATAGAGTTAAATGTATCCCAACTTCTTAAACCCTTAAAAAATCATAACGTGTTTGCTACCCTAAAAAGTCAACCAATTTCTACAATTAATAATTTTTTACCATTTTCCCTGTGATTATTATTTCAACGCTAAACGTAACCTAACCTGTCGATGACATATAGATAAATGTAAGGTAAATGTACAAGTCGATGGCATATAGATAAAACGTAAGCAAATGCACGAGCGAAGACATAGAAAAAACGTAAGTAAATGGAAAAGTCGATGGCATAATATATAAAACTGGAGTAATTGTACAAGTCGATATACATAAGTAACGTATCCCCAAATTCTTAAAACCTTTAAAAATTCCATAAATTGTTTGTTACTCTCCTAAAAAGTTTACCGTTTTCTTCTACAATACATGTTTACCATTTTCTCGATTAACTAATGTTTACCATTTTCTGTGATTACTTTTTCAGCCTAACTAACCTAAAACCTTCGATGGCATAAAATTGAAAATAAGTATATGTACAAGTCGAGGCAAATAAATAAAACGTAAGTAAATAGGCAAGTTGATGGTATATAAATAGAAGTAATTAAATGTACAAGTCAATGGCATAAAATTAAACGTAAGTAAAGTGTACAAGACTATGGTATATAAATAAGACGCAAGTACTATACAAGTCCAATGGCATAGAAATAAAACGTAAGTGAATGTACAAGTCGATGGCATATAATAAAACGTAAGAAAATGTACAAGTCGAATATTATAAGAGTAACGTATCCCAACTTCTTATACCCTAGAAGAAGTTTCATAACATTTTTTGTTAACCCCTAAAAAGTTTAACCATATTCTACAATGAATACGTTTACCATTTTCTGTTGAAAATCATTTCAAGCATAACGTAACCTAATCTGCGATGGCATGTAAATAAACGTAAGTAAATGTAGAATCGTTGGCATAAAATAAACCTAAGTAAATGTACAATCAATGACTTTATAGATAAAAACGGAAGTAAATGTTACAAGTCGATGATAATGATAAACTAAGTATGATGTACAAGTCGATATATATAGAGTGTCCGTATCCCAGCTCAACCCTAATAAATTCATGTTTTTTTTTACCCTTAAAAAGTGACCATTATCTACAATGACTAAAAAATTTTTACTATTTCCTGTGAGTTTCATTTGATGCCTAACGTAACCTAACCTGGTTATGTCATGATAAAGAAAATGTAATAAAAATGTAAAAGTTGATGCATATAAATAAAACGTAATAAATGTACAATCGATGCATATAAAAGAACTACTTAAATTACAAGTCGATAATGTAGAGTTAACGACCCCCAACTTCTCAACCCTATTGATACAAAACATGTGTTTGTACCCCCTATAAAGTTAACCATTTCACAATGAACTAATTTCTATAGTATTTTCTATGTTTATGTCCGATGCATATAAATAAAACGTAAGTAAGTACAAGTCGATATGGATATATATAAACTAACGTACCCAAGACTTCTTAAACCCTATAACCTAATTTATATGTCGATGGCATATAAATAAAACGTAGGTACATGTACAATACGTATATAAAGAGTAAACGTATAACAACGCTCTTAAACCCTTTAAAACACATAACGTGTTTGTTGCCCCTACAAAGTTTTAAACCATTTTCTACAATGACAATTTCTAACATTTTCTGTGTTTATATCGATGCATATAATAAACTGAAGTAAATTACAAGACGATATAGATAGAGGTAACGTATCCCCCCACTCTTAAACCCTATAACCTAATTTATATGTCGATGGCATATAAATAAAATGTAAGTAAATGTACAAGGTCGATATAAATAAGTCACGTATCCCAACTTCTTAAACCCTATAAAAGGTGAAGGCATGCACAGAGCATCATATTGGGAAGAGCAGTGTGGTTTCAGAAGTGGTAGAGGATGTGTGTATCAGGTGTTTGCGTTGGAAGAATTATACTAGCCAATACTTAGAAAAGCAAATGGAATTGTAAGTAATCTTAATTGAACTGGAGAAGGCATAATGGATAGAGGTTGATATAGATGCTCTGTGGAAGTGTTAAGATTATATAGTTGGGAGGCAAGTTCTTAGAAGCAGTGAAAAATTTTTATCGAGATGTAAGGAATGTCTACTGTGGTGAAGAGTGGAAAAGTGATTGGTTCTCAGTTAATGTTGGTTTGCGCCGGGGGCGCGAACGTCTCCATGGTTTTTAATATGTTTATGGCTGGTGTTGTTAAGAGTTTTGGAGAGAGAGGCAAGTAATGCAGCCCGGCTGATGAAGGAGGGCCTGGGAATGAGTCATTGTTTGCTGATATACAGCGTTGGGTGGCTGATTCGGGTGAGAAACTAGCAGAACTGTGTGAGTGGATTTGTAAAGAGTGTGAAAAAGAAAAGGCTGAGAGTAAATGTGACTAAACCAGGTTATTAGGTACAGTAGGGTTTAGGGACAATTCAATTGGAAGGTAAGTTTGAATGAGAAAAACTGTAGGAATAAATATATATAATATATATATAAATATAAATATATATATATATATATATATTATATATATATATAATATAAATATATATATCATCAAACTTGTCGCTGATCCCGCGTTAGCGCAGTACACAAGGAAACAATGAAAAACGCCCAACCCACCCACATACACCAATAAATTAATACATACACTCCACACACGCTCATATACATACGCTATACATCACAACTTATACATATATATAAACACCACAACATATACATATATACACATGACAAAATTCATACTGTATGCCCTTATTCATTTCCCTTCGCCTCCCGCCACACTGCAAAGACAGTCCCCTCCCCGCATGTGCCGAGGTACCTAGGAAAAGAAACAAAGGCACATTCGTTCACCACTCAGCTAAGCTGACATGTATAATGCACCGAAACCCTACAGCTCCCTTTTCCACATCCAGGCCCACAGAACTCCATGGTTTATCCCAGAACGCTTCACATGCTCTGGTTCAGTCCTTGACACACGTCGACCCCTAAAATACCACATCGTCCAGTTCACTATTTCCTTCACACCCAATCAACCCTCCTCCATGTTCCGGCCCCGATCACTCAAAATCTGTTTCACTCCAGCTTCCATCCCAATTTGAGGTCCTCCACTCTCGTTCCCTCCACCTCAGACACATAATCCTCTTTGTCAATCTCTCCTCACTCATTTCTCTCCATGTGACCAAACTATTTCAATAACACCCTCTTACTACCCTCTCAACCACACTCTTTATTATCACACCATTGTCGCTTACCCTTTCATACTTACTCAATCAACCAGCTCATACCCATATTGTCCTAAACATCTCATGCCAGCACACCATTCACCCTCCTCCCGTACAACTCTATCTATAGCCCACCACGCCTCGCAACACCTGACATGTTGGAACCACTATTCCTTCAAAAACACCACCCCTTTTTTGGCTTTTCAAAATAAACGTCTCGATTTCCACACAGTTTTCATCACGCTCCCATAATACTTTCGCCCCCCTCCCCCACCCTATATTCACTGATTGCTTCCGCCTCCATGTTCCATCCCTGCTAAAATCTACTCCCAATATCTAAAACACTTCACTTCCTCCATTTTTCTCCATTCCAACTTACTTCCAATTGACTTGTGTTCAAACCCTACTCAACTTAAAACCTTTGCTCTTATTCTCATTTACACTGTTTCTTCTTTCATCACACACTTGCAAAATCACTCACCAGCTTCTGCAGTTTCTCACCCGAATTGCCACGCAGCCTGTAATCATCAGCGAACAACAACTGACTCACTCCCAAGCTCTCTCATCAAAAACAGACTACTGCATACGTGCCCCTCTTTTCCAAAACCCTTGCATTCACCTCTCCTACAACCACGGAGACATCACACGCACCCCTTTCGCAAGCCAATATTCTAAGAGAACCATCACTTCTCCCGCTTCCACACGTACACTTGCCATACATCCTCGATAAAAACTTTTCACTGTTTCTAACAACTTGCCTCCGAACACCTATATACTCTGATATCTTCCACAGTGCATCTCTAACAATATCATATGCCTTCTCCAAGCCAAAATGCTACATACAAAGACATTTCGTTTTTAATTATTTCTCGCATACATTCTTCAAAGCAAACACCTGATCCACACTCCTGCTACTACCACTTCTGAAACCACCTCCTCCTTCCCCATCTGATGCCGGTACATCCCTTCACCCTCTCAATCAATACCCTCCCATAATAATCACCCAAGGAATACTCAAAGTTACACCTCTGTAATATTTGCCGAACTCACTTTTATCCATTTGCCCTTGTACAAAGCATTATGCAAGCATTCCGCCAATCCTCAAGCATCTCACCAGGAGTCATACATACAATTAAAAAACTCTTAACCAACAATATCAACAATACAGTCAACCCCTTTTGAATAAATTCCACTGCAATACCATCAAACCCGCTGTCCTTGCCGGATTCATCTTCCCAAAGCTTTTACTACCTCTTTTCTCTTTACCAAATCTTTTCTCCTAAAACTCTCACTTTGCACACCACCATCGACCAAAACACACTACTCTGATTCTGCCACTCTATCATCAAACTCATCAACAAACACCCTCACAATACCCACTCCATCTCACTTCACCACAACTTGTTATCACACACCGTCCCCAATTAGCCCCCTTTGTTCCATGTCTACGCACTGTTATTTACCTCCTTCCAAAGAGATCTTTTTAATTCTCTGTAAAAGTTGTGATGAATATCTGCCTCTCACGGATACACAGCTCGTCAGGTTGCGACGACTTATTTCACTCGTCTAATTGCGACCCTCTTGCGCTCGTAGGATTGCGGACTACACTCTAGCAGTGACAGGCTTATGTGTGGTACAGAGTATTCACACGATAACTGGTCTGGCTTAGAGGCTAATGATGTGACATACATTTCCTGCAGGTGGCGGAAAATCACAAGCGGATGATTACCATTCTTATTTCCTACATATCTTTAGATGCCTTACTGGAAATCCCTTCAAATAGTGCCACAGTGATAATCTCCAGAACTAGTCACTCAAGTAAAGCTTCTTATCCTTCTACTGCCATATCTCAACACCTAGTAACACATGGCAGCCAACTAACACATTTTTCCAGAGCATCGACAATAATATTCCTAGAGATTCAATTCTACCTATATAGTGATTCCTGAATAATGTTCCTTCCTACCTCCAACTTCTACCTACTGTTCCTACTTAATGATTTTACTTAATGCTCCTTTTAGATACGTATCAATATTTGTATATGTTTTCCTGATTCATTAATTTTAACTTTCACGTGATAACTTACACTTACAACCAGCTCAATTACCATCATTCTTTCGTTGCATTTATTTGAAGCATAAATACGACAAAGATGCGACATAGAGTACATATCCATTGTTGATTCTCAGAAACACATGAAAGACTTCTATACACATTGTCTTCATCATTAAGGAAAATACACACTATAACATAATACAAATCCCATTCACAAGAAAGGTAGTGGTCTCACCACAGACAAATTTTCAAACATTTGCACACAAGTCAATAGGTCTGGTTAATGAAACCAACTCAGTTCCCAAAACTCAATTAATTTGGTCGTGATAATCATCTGTATTGTCTATCCTCTGGTTGAACATCTCTATATGGCATATTGTGGACTTACGCTAAAGGAAATGTATAATTTCTTACAAATGATATTTGCCTCATCTTATTCAGGTCCTCTCTCTTCAACTCAAGTAATTCTCCCCAAGACAAAAATTCAACAGTAATGAATAAACTATCAACCACTTATGACATTGGTGAAACACCGGCCTTAATTGCATTCATTTTTAGCAAGGCAAAATCTTACGCTCCATTTATTCATACATAGATCATAGCAATCTTCTTTGCCTGTTGAAATATATCTTACAGGCAGAATTTTCCAAATACCCAAGACCGAATAGTTTCAGGAAAAATCACATTCCCCTCAATCGAGGCATGCATATGGATACGTACACCTGCTGTCCCATTTCTACCAACATGCACATGATAACCAAGAGACTCCATTCTCTCTGACCTAATGTACTTGGATGAATAAGGAAACTTACTGGTAATGGATAATGTTCAGTAGGAGTGTTTTTGCTAGTATATAAACTTGCATGACATCCCTTGAGTCCATCATTGGAATAGGAAAAGTAGATCTCATAACGCAGGGTGTTGAAATGGAGTCATAATAATTTCTTACCTAGCTTTTACCACAGTGAAAAGCAACTTGAATGAGTAATACATTTCTGCAGCACAACGAAGATTTTTTTTTTTGCACTCACACAAATTTCTATTTATCTTATTAATGACTATGTTAGTCATATATATTCCGAAATCTGTTCCCTCATATATTACATCGCGTACGAAACACGTTATGCCTAAAATGAGGTTTTTGAATAGTCCCATCGGAAGAAAGTTGAGAGGCAAGTTGTACGCACACCTAATAAGTGTCCGAAGGAAAAGATAAATGTCATTACTATGAGAAGTAAGGGTTTGATGAAGTTAATCCATTACCAGATAATTGACCCCTCTCTACGGTAAGGAAGGGTTTCATGAAGGCAGGTTGCCACACCAGGATAATGCTCAAGGCAGGAAGGTGAAGCGTTCTGTACATGTACGCCCAACACTCCCGGGTGTCATAACCGCCTTTCTCATGCCGGACATCAACACCGTGAAGTCTCCAGGTGAAGCATGTTTAAGGGTCGTTCCAGCCTAATCTGTTCCTGGTATACAAGCCGGGATTGGCATTGACTTTGTCCAACGACCTCCCGTACACAATTTTTGTGGGAATATCTCTATACTCCGATTGCAAATGCTGCCGACTAGTAAGATTGCCAAAAGGTAAAACTCGAGAAAAAAAATAGGACAGTTCAACCGTAA
>NW_027265070.1:0-14412 GCF_036320965.1 Panulirus ornatus
TACTCTATCTAAGCCCATGCTTGTGACCATACCACTTTGTTGGAACCACGATTCCTTCAACATACCCTTTTTTGCTTTCCCGAATAATGTTCATCACCTTCCACACATTTTTCAATGCTCCCAAAACTTTGCCCCCCCTCCCTCACCCTGTGACTCACTTCCGCTTCCAATGGTTCCATCCGCCTGCAAATCTCACTCCCAGATATCTAAAACACTTCCACTTCCTCCATTTTTTTTTCCTTCATTCAAACGTACCGCCCAAATGACTTGTCCCGTAACCCTGCTCTACTAATAACCTTGCTCGTCATTCACATTTACTCTCAGTTTCTTCTTTTCACACACTTTATTACCAAACTCAGCACCGAGGTTTTTGCAGTTTCTCACCCGCTCAGCCACCAGCACTGTTACATCAGCGAACAACAAGTTTGACTCACTTCCCAAGCCCTCTCATCCACAACAGACTGCATACTTGCCCCTCTCTCCAAAACTCTTGCATTTACATCACTAACAACCCCCCATAAACAAATTAAAACAACCATGGAGACATCACACACCCTTGCCGCAAACCGATCATTCACTGAGAACCAATCACTTTCCCCTCTTCCTACTTGTAACACATGCCTACATTCCTCAATAAAATCTTTTCACTGCTTCTAACAACTTTGCCCCACTACCATGGTACCTAATACCTTCCAGAGCATCTCTATCAACCTATATATGCCTCCAGGATCCATAACTGCTACATACAAATTCATTTGTTTTCTAAGTATTTCTCACATACATTCTTCAAAGCAAACACCTGATCCCACATCCTCTACCATTTCTGAAACCACCCTGCCTCTTCCCCAATCTGATGCGCTGTGCATGCCTTCACCCTCTCAATCAATACCCGCCCATATCATTTACAGGAATACTCAACAAACCTTATACCTCTGTAATTTTGAGCTCTCACCGTTATCCCCTTTGCCTTTTACAATAGCACTAGCAGGCATTCGCTGCCAATCCTCAGGCACCTTTACCATGCGTCATACATACATAAATAACCTTACCAACCGATCGACAACAACAGTCACCTCCTTTTTTAATAAATTCCACTGCAATACCATCCAAACCCTCTGCCTTGCCAGCATTCATCCTTCTGCAAGCTTATTGCTACCTCTTCTCTGTTTCTCAATCATTTCTCCCTCGACCTTCTCACTTTGCACACCTCTTGACCAAAACACCCTATATCTGCCACTACTATCCTCTAACAACATTCTACAAACCTCAAAATACGCCATCTCCTTCTAACATCACCACTACTTGTTATCACCTCCCCAGTAACCCCCTTCAAACACGATTGTTCCCATTTGCTCTCTTTTCTTATGCACTTTATTTATCTCCCTTCTAGAACAAACTTTTTATTCTCCCTAAAATTTAATATACTTCATTTGCCCTTTTTTTTTTTTCACCTCGTGCACCTTTCTCTTGACCTCACGCACTAGATTTTCTTTTAGAGATCTCCCAGTCATTTTGCTCTATTTCCCCCTGCAAAACTTTCCAAATGCCTCTCTCTTCTCTTTCACTAATAACTAGGAGTGGATTTAGCAGTGATGGAACCACGGAAGGGAAGTGAATCACCAGGGTGGGGGAGTGGGCAAAAAAGTTCTGGGAGTGGTGAAAAATGTGTGGAAGTCGAGAACATATCTTGGAAAAAGCAAAAATAGTAGTGTTTTTGAAGGAATAGTGGTACCTAACAATGTTATGTGGTTGCAAGGCGTGGGCTATAGATAGAGTTTGTGCGGAGGAGGGGGATGTGCTGGAAAGGAGAATGTTTGAGGACAATATGTGGTATGAGGTGGTTGACCGAGTAAGCAATGAAAGAGTAACAAAACGAGTGTGGTTGAGAGAAGCAATGAAGTGTTTTGAAATGTTTGGGTCCACATGGAGAGAATGAGGTGAGTAAGAGTGACAAAGAGGATATAGTGTCAGAGGGAGGGAACGAGAGAAGTGGAGGACCAAATTGGAGGTGGAAAGATTGGGTGAAAAACATTTTGAGTGACGGGGCCTGAACAGCAGGAAGTGAAAGCGTGCAAGGAAATGGAGTGAACTGGAACAATTGGTAAACCAGGCAGGGAAATTATATGGGAGGGTATTGACTGAGAGGATAAAGTGATGTACAGAGCATCAGATTGGGGAAGAGCAGTATCTTTCAAAAGTGGTAGAGAAAATGTGTATCAGGTTGTTTGCTTTGAAGAATCGATGTGAGAATACTTAGAAAAAGAAATGGATTTGACATGTAGCATTTATGGATCTGGAGAAGGCATATGATAAGATTGATAGAGATAATCTGGGAAGGTTTTAAGAGTAATATAGGTGGGAGGAGCAAAATGCAAGAAGCAGTGAAAAGTATTTTTTATGAGAATGTAAGGCACGTGTACGAGTGGAAGAAAGAAAAGTGATTGGTTCCCAGTGAATCTTGGTTTTTGGCATGGCTGCGTGAGTCTCCATGGTTAGTCTATTTGTTTATGGATGGGTATGTTAGGAGTGAAATCAAGAGTTTTGGAGAGAGGGGCAAGTACACAAACTGGTTGTGTGGATGAGAGGCTTAGAATGAGTCATTGTTGGGTTCGCTGATGATACATGCTGTGGCTGATTCAGGTGAGAAACTGCAGAAGCTGATGATTGAGTCTGGTAAAAGTGAGTAAAAAAGAAAGCTAGAGTAAATTGTAATAAGAGCAAGGTTATTAGGTACATGTAGGGTGAGGAACACGTCAATTGGGGAGTAAGCTTTGAATAGAGAAGTGAAGTGTTTTAGATATCTGGGAGTGGAATTAGCAGTGGATTAACCATAAGTGCAGAAGTGAGTGTCAGGGTGGGGAGGGGTGAAGGTTCACAGGAGAGCTGAAGAATTCGTGGAAGGCCAAGAACATTATCAGGAAAGCAAAAATGGGTATGTTTGAAGGAATAGTGGTTCCAACAATGTTATAGTGGTTATAATGGGTGGATGTGTTGGAAACATGAATTTTGAGGAATATGTGGGGAGATGGTCTGATCAAGTAAGTTATAACGGTAAGAGCGATGTGTGAATAAACAGGGTGTGGTTGAAGCAAAAGAGGGTGAATTTGAAATGGTTGGTCACATTGCGAGAAGAGTGTGGAAAGATTGACAAAGAGGATATATGTGCAGAGGTGAGGGAACGAGAATGGGAACCAAATTGGAGGTGGATAGGATGGAGTGAAAAAGAAGTTGTGCTATCGGGGCCTATATTTATTTTCCTTTGTGCTGTCTCCAGCGTTAGCAAGGTAGCGCAAAGAAACAGCCGAAAGAATGGCCCAACCCACCCACATACACAGTAATATACATTACTCATCCACACATGCCATATACATATCCTATACATCTCAATGTTAGACATATATATGTACAGACACACCCACACAAATACATATATACAACATGTACATAAGTCCTACTGTCTGACCCTTTATTCCATTCCCGTCGCCACCCACCTGCCAAATATGAAATGACACCCCCTCACCCCGCATGTGCGTGAGGTAAGCACTAGGAAAAAGACAACAAAGGCCCCATTCCATTCACCACTCAGATCTCTATCTGTCCATGTATAATGCATCGCAACCACAGCCCCTTTCCACATTCAGGCCCCACAAAACTTTCCATGGTTTTACCCCCATACGCTTCCATGTCCTGGTTTCATATCCTATTGACAGCACATACGAACCCCCGGTATTACCACATCGTTCAAACTTACCCCCAAAAAAACTTGCCCCCTAACCCTCTTACAAAAACCCTTGCCTTTCACATTTCTCTCAGTTTTTTTTTTCCCAAACACTTTACCAACTCAGTCCCGGGTTTTTGCTTTTCTCACCCAAAAATCAGCCCCCAGCCTGTACATCACGAACAACAATGACCCTTTCCCAAAAGCCCTCTCATCCACAAAACTGCATATTTGCCCCTTTCCAAAACTTTTGCTTTTACCTCCCAAACAACCCCCCATAAACAAATTAAACAACCTGGAGACATCACACCCCTTTCCCCAAAACCAATTCACTGAAACCAATCATTTTTCCCCTCTTCCACTTTTAAATCCTTTACACCTCAAAAAAAAACTTTTCACTGTTCTAACAACTTGCTCCCACACCATACCTTAAAAACCTTCCAGAGCACCCTTTTAAAAACCTTTTTATATGCCTTCTCCAGATCCAAAAATGCACTTACAAATTCATTTGTTTTTTCAAGTATTTCTCACATACATTTTAAAAAGCAAACACCTATCCACCATCCCTACCATTTTCAAAAACCACACGCTTTTTCCCCAATCTGATGCTCTGTCATGCCTTCCCTCCCCCCCCAATAATTTCCCAGGAATCCCAAACAAACTTAACCTCGAATTTGAGCCTCATTTTTATCCCCTTTCCTTTTGTACAATAGCAATGCAGGCATTCTGCCAATCCCCAGGCACCTTCCCCATGCGTAACAAACTTTAAATTTCCCTTTTCCCAACCCAAACGACAACACAGTCACCCCCTTTTTTTTAAAAATTCCACTGCAAAAACATCCAAAACCCTGCCTTGCCAGCTTTCATCTTCGCAAAACTTTGTACCTCTTCCGTTTCTCAAATCATTCTCCCTAAACCCCCTTTTCCTTTTCACACCACCTTGACCAAAACACCCTATATCGCCCCATCCTCTAAAACATTCAACAAACCTTCAAATACTCCATCTCCTTCTAACATCACCATACTTGTTATCACCTCCCCATTTAACCCCCTTCACCGATGTTCCCCTTTGCCTCTTTTCTTTTTCACTTTATTTTTTTCCTTTTAGAACAACTTTTTATTCTCCCTAAAATTTAATGATACTCTCATTTGCCCTTTTTTTTTTTTTTTACCTCTTGCACCTTTCCTTGACCTCCTGCCTCTTTTTTTTTTATATACTCCCAGCATTTGCATATTTCCCCCGCAAAACTTGTCCAAATGCCCCTCTCTTCTCTTTCACTAATACCTAGGGGTGGATTTAGCGTGGATGGAAACCCCGGGAAATGGAAGTGAATCACAGGGGGGGGGGATGGGGAAAAGTTCTGGGGGGTGTTGAAAAAGTGTGGAATCAGAACATTATTTGGAAACAAAAATAGGATGTTTAAGGAATATGGGTTTTCCCAAAAAGTTTTTGTGGTTGCAAGGCGTGGGGTATAGATGGTTGTGCGGAGGGGGGTGGGTGTCTGGAAATAAAGTTTGAGGCAAATGTGGGATAGGGGTTTGACCCGGGAAGCAATGAAAGAGTAAAAAAAAGATGTGGTTGAGAAAGCAGAAGATGGGTTTTGAAAAGGGTTTGGGCACATGGAAGAATGATGAGGTTTGATTGACAAAGAGGATATTGTGTCGAGGGGGAGGGGGCGAGGAAAGTGGGAGACAAATTGGGGGTGAAAAATGGGGTTTAAAAACATTTTTTGTGATCGGGCCCTGAACATGCAGGAAGTGAAAGCGTGCAAGGGAAAGGAGTGAACGGAACAATGTGGAACCAGGGAAATTATTGGGAGGGTATTGACTGAGAGGATGAAGTGATGTACAGACATCAGATTGGGGAAGAGCAGTATGCTTCAAAAGGGTAGAAAAATGGTATCAGGGTTTTGCTTTGGGAAGAACTATGTGAGAAAACTTAGAAAAAAAAAGGGTTTTTGCATTACTTTTATGTTCTGGAAAGGCATATGATAAGATTTAAGAGATATCTGGGAAGGTTTTAAGAGTAATGGGGGGAGGCAAAATGCAAGAAGCATGAAAAGTTTTTATTGAGAATGAAAGGGCACGTGTACGATAGAAAAAAGAAAAGTGATTGGCCCCCAGTGAATCTTGGGTTTTTTGGATGGCTGCGTGATGTCTCCATTTTTATTCAATTTGTTTATGGATGGGGTTTTTAAGGGAGGTAAATAAAGGGTTTTTTGGAGAGGGGGGCAAGTACACAAACGTTGTGGATAGGGGGCTTGGGAAAGGAGTAGTTGTTGTTCCTGTGATCAGTCTGGTGGCTGATTCGGTGAGAAATGCAGAAGCTGATGATGTTTTGGTAAATTTTTAAAAAGAAAGCTGAGAGAAAATGTGATAAGACAAGGATTAGGTACAGGGGGGTTAGGAACAAGTAAATTGGGAGGTAAGTTGAATAGAGGAATAAGTGTTTTAGATACGGGATGGAATTAGCAGGGGTTTAAAACCATGAAGTGGAAGTGAGTCAGGGTGGGGGGGGGGTAAGTTCAGGAGACTAAAATTTCGGGGAAAGGCAAGAACTTTACAAGGAAAAAAAAATGGGTATGTTGAAGGAATAGGGTTCCAACAAGTTTTATGGTTATGGGTGGATGGTTGGAAACTGATTTTGAGGGTAATATTGGGTGAGTGGTCTGATCAAGTAATAATGAAAGGGTAAGAGAATGTGTGGAAAAAAAAGGGTGTGGTTGAGAGCAAAAGGGTGTATTGAAATGGTTGGTCACAGGAAGAAGATGTGGAAAGATTGACAAAGAGGATAATGCAGAGGGGGGGGAACGAAATGGGGGGGACCAAAAATTTAGGTGGAAGGAAGGAGTGAAAAGATTTTGTCTATCGGGGCCTTTTTTTAAATTTTTCTTTTTTGCTGCTCCACTTGCAAGGGAGCGAAAAAACAGACGAAAAATGGCCCCAAACCCCCCCACATACACATGTATATACATACACATCCACACTGCCATATACATACCTATACATCTCAATGATACATATATATATACAGACACCCCACACATATACATAAATTTCCCATGTACATAATTCATACTGTCTACCTTTTTATTCCCCCTCGCCCCCCCCCCCAAATATGAAAGACAGCCCCCCCTCCCCGCTTTGGGTGAGGGGAAAATAGAAAAACCCAAAAAAGGCCCCATTCATTCACACCCCTTCTACGTCATGTATAATGTCGAAAAAAAAAAAAACCCAGCTCCCTTTCCCCATTTAGGGCCCCCCAAAACTTTCCATGGTTTTACCCCGACGCTTCCCCCCCCCTTCCTGGTTCAAAACCATTGAAGCACATCACCCCCGGGTTACCACATCGTTCCAATTCACTCATTCACTGCACGCCTTTCACCCCCCTGCATTTCAGGCCCCGATCACTCAAAATCTTTTTCACTCCCCCTTTTTCCCCCCCTCCAATTTGGTCTCCCCCCCTCTCCTCGTTCCCCCTACCTCTGACACAAATCCTCTTTGGGCATCTTTCCTCATCATTCTCTCCATTGACCAAACATTTAAAAAACCCCCCTTCGCTCTCTCAACCACACCTTTTTTTTACCCCATCTCCTTACCCTTTCATTACTTTCTCAACAACCACCTCACCCACAAACAGTCCTCACACATCTAAATTTTTTTACATGCACCCTCCTCCCACAACCATAGCCCCTGCCCGCAACCCTATAAATTGTTGGAAAACTATTCCTCAAAAAATACCCATTTTTTTTTTCAAATAAAATCTCGACTTCCACACATTTTTCAAAAGCTCCCAGAAATTTTCGCCCCCCCCCACTCTATGAATTCACTACCGCTTCCCGGGGTTTCCCTCCCTGCCCAAAACCACTCCCAATATCTAAAACACTTTACTTCCTCCAATCAAACAACCTCCCAATTAACTTGCCCTCAACCCTACTGTACCTAATAACTTTTCTTTATTACATTTTCTTCAGCTTTTTTTTTTTCAAACACTTTTCCAAAACCCTCACCCGGTTTCTGCATTTTCCACCCGAATCACCACCAGCGCTGTATCACACGAACAAACAATGACTCACTTCCCAACTCTCCATCCACAAAAGACTGCATACTTGCCCCCTTCCAAAAAACTCTTGCATTCACCCCTAAACCCACCATAAAAAAAATTAAACAACCGGGAGACACTTTCCCCCCTGCCACAAACCAACTTTCACTGAGAACCAATCACTTTCCTCTTTTCCTACACTAACATCCTTACATCCTCGATAAAAATTTTTCACTGCTTTAACAATTTTCCCTCCCACACCATTTTTCTTAATACCTTTCCACAGAGCATTCTGTTAAGCTATCAATGTCTTCTCCAGATCATAAATGCTACATAAAAAAATCCTTTTCTTTTCTAAGTATTTCTCACATACATTCTTAAAAGAAAAACCCCTGATCCACCACCCTCTACCATTTCTAAAACCCACACCCCTTTTTCCCCAAATCTGATGCTCGTACATCCCCTTCACCCTCTAATCAATAATTTCCCCAGAATACTCAACAAACTTATCCCTCTGAAATTTTGGGCACTCACTTTTATCCCCTTTGCCTTTGTAAAGGCAATTAACATCCCCAACCCTCAGGCACCCCCATGAGTAAATAAATAATTAAAAACCTTACCAACCAGTCAACAATACAGTAAACCCTTTTTTAATGTTTTTCCACTGAAATACCATTCAAACCCCCTGCCTTCCCGGGTTTTCATCTCCACAAAAGCTTTTACACTCTTCCTGTTTACCAAATCATTTTTCCAAACCCCTCACTTTGCACACCCCCCTCGCCCAAAACACCCTATATCTGCCACTCATCATCAAAAACATTCAAAAAACCTTAAAAATCTCACTCCATCCCTCACATCACCATACTTTTATCCCTCCCATTACCCCTTCACTGAATTTCCCATTTGCTCCTTGTCTTACGCACTTTATTTCCCTCCTTTCCAAAAACATCTTTTTTATTCCCCCAAAAATTTTTAATGATACCTCTCACCCCAACTCTCTTTTTCCCCCTTTTTTTCACCTCTTGCCCCTTTTTCTCTTGCCCTCCTCCTCTTTTTTTTATACATCCCCACTCTTTTTCATTTTTTCCCTGAAAAAATCGTCCAAATGCTCTCTCTTCCTTTCCTAAAATCTTACTTTTTCATCCCACCACCACTCCCCTTTTCTAATCAACCCACCTCCCAGGCTTCTCATGCCACAAGCATCTTTTCACAAGCCATCACTGCTTCCCTAAAACATCCCTTCCCCCCCCCCACCCCCCTTTAACCTCCTTTGTTCCACCTTTTTCCATTTTTACTCGTCCCCCTGGTACTTTCCCAACAATCTTTTTCCCAAGCTCATTTACTTCACACTCCTTCACCCCAACATTCTCCTTCTTTTCTAAAACCCCTAAAAATTTTCACCTTCGCCTCCACAAGGAATGATCAACATCCTCCACTTCACCTCTCACACATTAACATCCAAAAATCCTCTTTTTCGCGCACCTATCAATTTACACATAACCAATAACACTCCCCCTGGCCATCTCTCCTACTTACAACGTAATTCTGTATATCTCCTTTTTAAACCAGGTATCCCAAACACCATCCTTTTTCAGCACATAAATATACAAACTTTCACCATTTCCATTTACAACACTGAACCCCCATGTTACCAATTATTCCCCAACGCCACATTACTCATTTTCTTCAAAACACCCATCACTATAACCCGGGGCTTTGCTCAAAACCACTAACACACTATTCACTGCTCCCCAAAAAACTTTCCCTCATGATCTTTTTTCTCATCCCAGGTGCATATGCACCAATAATCCCCATCTCTCCCACAACTTTCAGTTTTACCCATATCAAACTAGAATTTACTTCTTACACTCTATCACATACTCCCACAAATCCTGTTTCAGGAGTAGGGTACCCTTCCCTTGCTCTTGTCCCTCACAACCCCCGACTTTACTCCCAAAACATTCCCAAACCCCCTTTTCCCCTTACCCTTTGGGTTCGTTTCACCAGAGCCCCAAAAATCCGGTTCCTTTCCTCAAACATACTACCTATCTCTCCTTTTTTCACACTTTTTTACACCACACACATTTAGACAACCCAATCGGTCACAGGAGGATAGCATCCCCGCGGACTCCGTTTTTCCCTTTTTAGAAAATTAAAATACAAGGGGGGGAGGATTTTTGGCCCCCCCCCCATCCCCTCTATTTTCCTTTTACGACTATATATATAAATTATATATATATAAATATATAAAAATATATATTATATATATATATAAAAAATATATATCCACATCCAGGCCCCCCCGATCTGTGGGGGCCTGGGTGGGAAAGGAGCTGTGGTTTCGGGGATTATTCATGACAGCTAGAGATGAGTGTGAACAAAAGGGGCCTTTGTTTTTCTTTCCTAGCGCTACCTTTTGCACACATGAGGGGGGGGGGGACTTATTCCCCATGTGGGGGGTGGGGTTGATGGGAATGAATAAAGGCAGACAGGGGAAATTTGTGTGCATGTGTAATATGTTTGTTGTTGTATATATATTTACATTGAGATGTAGGGTAGTATATTTACTGTGTGGACGTGAAAAGTAAAAACCCATGTGATGGGGGGGTTGGGTCATTTCTTTCACTTTTTCCTTGCGCAAACCTCACAAACGGGGGAGACGGGGACAAAAAATAAAAAAAAATGTATAAATAAAATAAAATTTTTTTTTCTTACTAATCCCATTTCCCGATTAGCGAGGTAGCGTTAAGAAAGGGGAGAGACTGGCCCCCTTGGGGGAATACCTCACCTGCCCCTTCCTTTTTCTTCTTTGGAAAAAAAAAAGAAAGGGGGGGATTTCCAGCCTCCTGCTCCCTCCCCTTTTATTTTCCTTCACACACCGGGAAAACGTGGGAATTATTTTTTCTCCCCTATCCCCGGGGAAAATTGTGTAATAATTAAAATTATATAATATAAAAATATATATATATTATAATATTATAAATATTAATATTTTTTTTTTTTTTTTTTTTTTTTTCATACTATTCGCCTTTTTCCCCATTAGCGAGTACATTAAGAAAAAGGGGCTGGCCTTAAGGGGGAATACCCCCCCCTCCCCCCGGGGCCCCCTTCTCTGTTTCCTTTTTTAAAAAAAAAAAAAAAAAAACGAAGAGAGGTTTCCAGCCACCCCACCCCCTCCCCTTTTATCCCTTCTACACAGCGGGGGAAACGTGGGAAGTATTCTTTCTCCCCACCCCCCAGGGAAAATAATTATATAATAAAATATATATATATATAAAATTTTTTTTTTTTTTAAAACTTTTCCCATTTTCCCCGCGTTAGTGAGGTACGTAAGAACAAGGCGGGGCCTTTTATATTATAAAAATTTATAATAATATATATATATTATTATATTATATATAAAATATAATAAAAATTTTTTTTTATACTATTCGCCTTCCCGCAATAGCGAGGTACGTTAAGAACAAAACGGGGCCCTTTTGGGGGGGAATACCTCACCGGCCCCTTTTTCTCTGTTCCTTTTTTTTGGAAAATTAAAAAAAAAACGAGGGGGGGAGGATTTCTAGCCCCCCGCTCCCCCCCCCTTTTTAGTCGCCTTCACAAACCAGGGAATTTTGGGGGGAAAAAGTATACTTCCCCCCACCCCGGGGAATATATATATTTTTAAATATATTATAATATATATAATTTTTTATTCATTTTTATACTTTTGTCGCTGTCTCCCCCGTTTGCGAGGTAGCGCAAGGAAAACAGACAAAGAAATGGCCCCAACCCCCCCATCCAAAATGTATATCATACTCCCACACGCAAAATACTACCTACACAGTTTTCCATGGTTACCCAACGCTTCACACCTTGTTTCAATCCACGACAACACGTAAAAACCCGTATCCCACATCGCTCCAATTCACTCTTTTTTCCTTGCCCTCCTTTCACCTCCGGGCATTTCAGGCCCCCGATCACACAAAATCTTTTCACCCATCTTTTCACCCCAATTTGGTCCCCCCTCTTCACCTCGTTCCCTCCAAACCCCCGACACCCAAAATCCTCTGTCAATCTTTCCTCACTCAAAAACCCCCATGTGCCCAAACCCCTTCAAAACCCCCCCTTTTGCTCTCTCAACCCAACCCCCCTCTTTTTATTTCCACACATCCTCTTTCCCTTTCCCTTACTCACCGATCAAACCACCTCACACCACACATTGTCCCCCAAACTCTCATTTTCCGCACACCCCCTCACCTGGCACAACTCAAACCATAACCCACGCCTCACACCATACAACAATGTTGGGAAAAACCAAATATCCTTTAAACATACCCATTTTTGCTTCCGAAATGTTCTCGACTTCCACCATTCTTCAAAGGGCCCCCCGAATTTTTCGCCCCCTTTCCCCCCCCCTATATCCACTTCCCTTCCCTGGTTTCCCCCGCGCCAATCCACTCCCAGATATCTAAAACACTTCACTTCCCCCATTTTTTCCCCTCAAACTCACCTCCCAATTACTTTACCCTCAACCCTACGTACCTAATAACCTTCCTTATTTTTTACCTTTAAATTTCTTCTTTTCCCCACACTTACCAAACTCACACAGCTTCTGCATTTCTCACATGAACCCACCAGCGCTGTATCATCACGAACAACAACACTCACTTCCCAAGCTCCATCCCCCAAAAGACTTTAACTTTCCCCTCTTTCCAAAATCTTGCATTTACCTCCCTAACAACCCATCCATAAACAAATTAAAAAACCATGGAGACACACACACCCCTCCGCAAACCCACATTCACTGAAACCAAACACTTTCCTTTTTCCTACACGACACATGCCTTACATCCTTGAAGTAGAACCTTTTCTGAAGTAAACCTTCAGACACAAATTTAAAATGGAAAAAATAGTGAAATTTGGGGAAAAAATGTACTTTAACATTGAAGCTTTTTGATACAGTGGTTTTTTTGATAGAACTGCTATTGACGTTTGTGTAAACAAATTTTAACATTTCCTTTTTTTTAAGCCAAGGTTAACCCTTATGTGACATTCATTTTTTTTATTCATTTTTAACTGAATTTCAGTTTCCCAATGTTTCTTACATTTCATATTATAAAGTGTAAATTTTTGTGTTGTGTAGTGTCGTGGTGGTGTGTTTTTGTGTGTGTGTATTTGATATGTAAATAAATTATATTTTCCCCGGGAAGGGGTGAAAGAATATTTCCCACTATTCCTCCTGGCAAAAGCGACTAAGGGGGCGGGAGCGGGGCCAGAAATCCTCCCCCCCCTTTTTAACTTTTTAAAATGGGGAAAAAATATAATAATTAAAAATATAATATATATAATATATTAAAATAAATATATATATTATATATATAAAAAATAAATATTATATATATTCCCTGGGGATAGGGGGGGAAGGAAAATTTTTCCCATGTATTCCCTGGGTCATAAAAGGCGACTAAAAGGAAGGACGGGGGGCGGAAATCCTCCCCTCTCCCCTTTTTTTTTTTTTTCTTAATTTTTCCAAAAGAAGAGCAGAGAGGGGGCCAGGGGGGATATTTCCTTTGAGGCCCATCCCCTTTTTTTTGCTACCCTTGCTACCGGGGGAAAAAGCAAAATTTTGGAAAGAAAAAAAAGATTTTTTTTTTTTTTTTTTCTTTTTTTTGCTTTGTCCTGTCTCCCCCGTTTGGAGGTACGCAAAAAAACAGACAAAGAAAGGGCCCAACCCACCCCCATACACTGTATAACAACGTCCACCACGCAAAATACACAACCACACATTTTTCCCTGGTTTACACCCCGACCTTCACTGCCCCGATTCAATTCACGACACAAATCAACCCCGGTATACCCCATCGCCCAATTCAAATCATTTTCCCTTTCCCCCTTTTCACCCTCCCGCATTTTCAGGGCCCCCATCACACAAAAACTTTTTCACTCCATTCCACCCCCCAATTTGGGCTCCCTCTTCCCTCGTTCCCTCCACCTCCGACACATAACCCCCTTGGTCAATCTTTCCTCACCATTCTCCCATGTGCCCAAACCATTCAAAACACCCCCCTTCTGCTCTCTCAAACCCCCTCCTTTTTTTTTTCCACACATCCTCTTTTCCCTTTTTCTTTACTTATCGATCAAACCACCTCACACCACCATTGTCCTCCCAAAATCCATCCCCCTGCGCACAAATCTATCCAAGCCCACGCCTCGCAAACCCTACAACATTTTGGAACCACTATTTTCCTTTAAACATACCATTTTTGCTTTCCGAATAATTCTTCGATTCCACACTTCTTTAAGGCCCCAGAATTTTTCCCCCCCCTCCCCCCCCCCATGATCCACTTTTCCCCTTCCATGGGTTTCCCTCCCTGCCAATCCACTCTCAGAATCTAAAACACTTCACTTCCTCCAGTTTTTTCCATTCAAACCACCTCCCAATTGACTTACCCTCAACCAGACCTAATAACCTTTTTCTTATTCACATTTTTTCTTAACTTCTTCTTTTACACACTTACCAAAACCCTCACCACTTTTTCATTTCTCACATGAATCCCACCACGCTGTACATCACGAACAACAACTGACTCACTTTTCCCAAGCCTCCCCATCCCCTGGGATAGGGGATTAAGAAAAACTTCCCCGTATTCCCCCGCGTGTCGAGAAGCGA